>NW_024589934.1:0-288992 GCF_018446385.1 Zingiber officinale | reverse complement strand
TCTTCCCCTTATTAAGTATCAATTTTTTTTCTCTTTTATTATATCAGTTCATTATACTGTCAATGACATACCTCGAGCCGGACAGGTGGCCCGTTCGACCCGCTCTCCTGTCGATCGGGCTGACCAGACGTTATTTCATCCAAAAGGCCGACCGGACAGCGGTTCCTCCGATCAGTCTGTGTAGCCCTCTCTCGCTCAGGTGATGCAATTGAGCCTCTGAGTCCTGACGTTGACCGTTTTGACTTTGACCTCTACTGTGACTGTTGACTCATACCAAATGGACTCCTCCTTATCACTGTATCATATATATAAATATATATATACACACACACTTTTAGATGTCTCTCGCATATCCCGATAACCATCCGGACATACATATTGCATATCGATGTATATATGAGGGACGTTCAGAAATGTACAGAATAAGGAGGATGTGCAGGTTAAAAAAAATTGTATAACAATATTTTCTAGCCCCTCACTCCCTACTTTCCACTAGATCTCTATAAAAAAAATATCGAAAGGTGACGACATCAGATCTCACCTCTGATGATATATATCATTAAACACATCTCTCATCAATCTTAGATTCTCGAGTCTCTTTGATAGATGATCCCTGAAATACATGAAAAAAAATAAATAAATAAAATATTCTTTCAAACAACGATAAACTCTTGTACATAATAACGAATACCTTATGTCTATTGAACAAAAAAAAATGCTCGAGTTATAACAGTTAATTTTTTAAGTCTACAAATCTCCTTCATTACAATATTTCATTGTATATATGTAATGCAGATGATTAAATTCATAGAAGCACTCTAGGATACTAGGACACAGTTTTTAAGAGTACAATTGAGCGTATGTGATATAGTACACATTCCATAATATCGCGTGCCTGATTGCCCACCAAAAATCTACTATAAAGCTTTGGAATTAAAGCTTAACCTTGAAACTAAAGCTATATATATATGAGGCAACATCAACTTCATGTGGCCTTCTTATACACCTAAAATTATGGGCCCACCCTCTGAAGGGTCCCAGCCTAAGGACGGATGGAAGGCTTGTCAAGTGGGTAATGGTCCGAGCGGAGCTAGAGATAACCCATCCATGGGCTTGGGTTTCCGACGCCAAGGCAGGAGGATTGAAGGGTCGAGCGGGATCCCGATCGGGCGAGGGTACAAAGGTAGCCGAGCGGCCTAGGCGCTTGTCTCGGGATATGGGATGTCAGAGAAGGCATGTCTGATGATTAGGTCGTACACAAGATTGCACGATGGAAGATCTCGCCGTCACATCAGGGAGAGGTGGATACAGTAGCAGTATGGCCTCATATAAGGAATGTGGCTTCTTAGTTGACCATATGTAGACTTCATTTTGCTCTGTAATACAAGAAATATCAGTATCAGGATAGGGAAGGGATCCCTAGCAATGACCTTCCGATGCTAAAATCAGTCACCGGAATAGTAAAAAAAAACGGAGCAACAGTGAAAGCACAAGTGTGAATAGTGAATAACACATATCTCCGTCGGTGCATGAATCTCTTTTATATATTGTTATAGTGAATGACGTGCACACTCCTGAAGGCGTGGGTATGTTCTCCAAATTGTCCTATGAAAAGATACGTCAGAAAAACGTCCTGTTGACCATGTCATATTATCAGCGGCATTACTTTCCAAAGGGATATTAAGAGATACACCGGGACTCCTCCGCTCAGTTGGCTTCTATTACTTTTCCCTGCAGTGACTTGATTCAGTAGATTGTTTTCACCAGATCGGACAAGCACTCCGACCGTGTTAACGTTCCTCCCATCCGTAATGAACATATGATGTTCTTGCCGTAATGCTCCTGGCTGAATGAGTGTTCTGCTCAGACAAATCACTTGGTCGATCGGGCATGTCCGATCGACAATTAATATCTCTTTCCACTTGGTCATCTTTGATGAGATCATTAACTACCACTAACTATTATTGATCATCTTAATTTTAACTTCCACTTTGATTGCTATCTCCAACTTTGACTAGGCATAATTAACCCCTTTTTCACCAGATCAGATACTATCAATTCTAAATTAAAAATTATTGGTCACTATCATTCTCAACTATAAGTTGGTGCAATACTAATATATAAAAAGAATTTTGGATATACAAGAGACATAAAAAAAAAAAAGTCAAATAGCCATTAAGCGAAGGAGGTCAACAAAATAATTCATTATATTTACAAAGCCATGACTTTTATTTTTAATGGATCTAACGACATATTTATTTCATTAAAAATAATAAGTTTTAATATAAAGTATTTAGAAAGAAAGTAAATAAATTCATTAAGGTAGAAGTGTTTTGGGTTGTTAAAAAAAAAAAGGGAGAAATTATAAAAGGTGATTGTCTCTCCATCAACTTTGATCTTTCTGTTTTTTTTTTCTTTTTCTTTTTCCTTCTTCGGAGTGTGGCCTGGGGGCTGCTTACTTCGGGGATTTCGCCCGCCGACTTCTCCGGACGGTGACCTCGTGCCTCTCCTCCTCCTCTCCCGCCCCCTTTCGTACCTCTCCTTGCCTCCCATTGCGTCTCTCTTCCTCTCTTACTGCTCCGCCTAGCTTCTCCTCTCCGAATCCCGATCCCCGGCGCAGTAGAACACCCAGGTATATGTCTGCCGAGACCAACAAGCAACTCGCTCCTTTCTGCATCCGATTCTCTCACCCTTTTCCTTTCTCTTTCCCCCTTTCCACCTCTTGTTTAGTGCTCGGTCTGGGATATCTAATGCCGATCGGCGGTCAGTGCCAGGCTTGAATGAATATGCTTCCTTGTGTGTATCCTTTTGTTACCGTTTTCTCTCGGTGTTCTCTTTCTTTTTATCGATGCTCCGTTTTGTTTCTGGTCACCGGATGTTGGTAGGTTTAGGAATTAGGCTTACTGTTTTATTGCTTTTTTTTTTCTCTGCCGTATTCGTCGAGCAGCCGCTTGTTTGGTAGGGTTTTAGCCTTGGAGGGATGAGCATTGTTTTTGTTTGGGAAATTTGTGGAGATTTTGTTTGAGATGGCTAGGGTTTCATTTAGGATTTTGGAATTATCCGCAATGCTTTAGATAGCCATTGTTTCGAGATTGGAAATGAAATGTTGAGATTTTACCAAAAGCCATTTTCTTTTATTATTCATTGGGAACTCTGACCTGTTAGTATTTATTTTTGCTTGTTCAGTTCGTGTACTGACGATTCTGAAATGTATACATTTTAATGCAGAAAATTACATTTTTTTGTTGCATTCTATCAGTTTTTTTTTTCCCTTTTACTGAATGCAATTTTCAGGGCCTTGTGTTTTTTTGCTTCTTCTCATTTGCTGTGTTTATAATATGCACGTTCATGATTTTGGTTTCCCATGACAGACAGAAGCAAGCAATTTGCACAGTGATTTTTAGGTAGTAGAGGGAATGTCTCGGCCAGCCTCCCTCCCCCCTCGATGCCCCTTATTGAGTAGGGGTGTACCTCGCAGAGCGTTGGACTCTAGATCCCATACCACACAGAAAGATGATAACTTATGTGCGCAAGAGCCTATTTTTCCTTCTCATGAATCACCTTTAGATGAACAGCCAGTATGGCTCAATGACCTGTTAGCTGGCCATGAAACTAGTACAAGAGGAGGGATGTCTCTGCGGAGATCCTCAAGTGATCCAGTAGTACTGTTGGATGTAGCTAAAAGTTTCCACGGCTCCATATATCCAATCATTGAGGAAGATGCTCTGTCAGATGGCTTCCTCCATGACTCCTTGGAGTCTGAGGGATCCTGTGAAGTTGGTTATGGGTTTGAGGCTGGTAACTGTGTCTATGGACCAAATTCCCCAAGGCAGAAGGGTAAATTAACTGACTCTGAGAGCTCAATGATAGCCTCTCTGCTGGAAAATGCTCCTACCGACCCACTAAAATATTTGACTGTGAATTCTTCAAGCACTGCTGTTTTGAATGAATCACTTGGAAAAGGAGATTATACTCCAATGAATCCTGAGGCTGAGAAGATAACAAGAAGGTAATTAAATTTCTTTTTAGTTTAAACTTTGTAGATACCTGTCTTCATCCATGCTTATGCATGCACACTGTTTAGTTTATACTAATTGTAATCAGTTGCATAGTTCATTTTCTACTGTCGGCATAATTCTTATTTCCTATGCCTGTCTATCATGCTATACCATACATATTAGGATCTAGGATTTGATTCCCATGTTTAGACCTGTACATCTTTCAATACAGATGGGAGTAATTTTTAAGCTTATGCACTTTGGAATGTAGCATAATCAATTCTTTTTAGTCTTTTCGTGCAAAGTTCACTAGCCTTGCTCTAGAAACTTCTAAGTTTGCTTTTATATTGTCATTCTAACTTGTAGCTTTATTTCTAAGTTTTCCTCCTCAACAGCATATTGCTATCATCATTGTTTGATATTGCTATATGCCATAAATATTTTTTTTTTTTTGGAGGTTTTAACATCTTTGAAAATTCTAGCATTCTCATTTGCTGTCTCACTATAGAATTTGAACCACAGTGAGGTAATCTATTTTATCTTTCGATGTCACATTTTTCTGCTTCGTAGGAGTTTGATTTTCAGCTTGAGAAACTGCAAATACGGTAATTTTGTTAATTAAAGAGGTTGACCATTATGATAATATTTTTCCTTGTATTTGAAAAAAATTCATTTCTACCAACCACCAACCAACTATTTTAATGCAGCTTTTCATTGTTCTTATAATATTTATACCTCAAACTTTTTAACTGCAAATTTAAATATCACTGATTTCCCTGTCACTGTTTGATGCTTGGAGCTGCATAGTCTTCATAATTGAAGCGGTGCTCATTTGTTTTATGCCTTGGTAGAATTTTAGCTTCTTCGCAAAAAAAAAAATTGTTGTTTTACATGTCTAAGCTTATTCCTACTATCTGGATATTTGTGGTAGTTAATCATCTACCTATTCAATTCCTTCTTCTGCAATGAGAATCAATTGCGTCTACCCTTCAAATCAGATGCTTATGTTATCTTCTGCTATTTTGTAGTATTTAAAAGAACCCCATTCTCATTCTCTTACATACTCTAGATTTACATCAGAATCTCTTATACTTTCAGTGAACCAGTGTTGCTTTCTATGAAATTGGGTCAAGATTTTGACTAGAGTCTATGAACAATCAAATACTGGTCTGGTGCTAATCTTGGTGATTTGTTGGACCATTACAGATCTCATACCCTACGATCCATACTGAGAATGAAACTAAAAGAGTAACAAATCAGTTTTATACTGCTTTATCAGATAAAACTGCTTGTATCATATGGTTTTGATTCATATTATAAACCCGACTGAAATCTATGTTGAGGTATTGTTTAAAGATGAAGTGTGATGAACTAGTTCCCAGTCTGATGATCCATATCTAGGTACAATTTCATTCATAAATTATGCTATATTGCAGACACTTAAGTTTCATCTAAATTTAACTTAGAGTTTGGGGAGGACTACTATATCTTGTATGCATCTGAATTTTGGGTCGATGTGAGTACCTCCTACCTTCCAGTTGTCAAAGAAATAGTGTTTTATTTCTAGTCTATATAGGTAGAGATGGGCATGTGCTGTTTCAAAAGTAAGATATTTTCATTTTTGGTTAATCTATAAATAACCTTTTGTGAGCTGGCAGTGAGTTTCTTTTCAGTCTACGAAGTAAACATTGTTTGAAGTAAGTAATATCTAGCCACGCTAGCAAGGTTGATATTTTTGTTATTGGTGATAGAATTATCATGTACTGATCTGGCGCATATCATTCTGGAGGACTAAGATTTTTTTTGTTCATGAACACATGAATGAAATATTTGACACTAAAATCATGTTTCACAACTGGCGTTGTAATCGCCAGTCATATTGACTCATACTACAAAGATATTCTTAATTCTTTTGGTTTATATATATAAAATTTCTGCTGTCTATCTCAGAAAGTGCAAGAAACAATAATTTAACAGAAATTCAAATATCCACGTTTAACTGATGTAAAATTAGAGCTATGTCTGTGTGTGTGAATTAGAGCTAATGTCCTAAACAATAATTTAACCTTACCTGCGTTGTCTGAATTTTCTGCGTGTATGATAGACTCAAGAATGATATTAGAGCTATGTTGCTTCTGGAAATTCATAATGAATTTAAATTATGCCCATCTCTAGTGTAGTCATTGTACTGCTATTTCTTTCGCCATTACCAAATTTAAAGTGCTGCTTTGTTGTTCAACTGATATATATTTTTTATCGTACCACCCTCTGACATTCTTTCCTAAATTTCCTGTTGTTTCATCTGGGTGTTTCTGCAGGCACTCAGGTCAACGATCTAGGGTGCGTAAACTTCAATATATTGCTGAACTTGAGAGGAACATTGATTTGCTTCAGGTAATCACGTCACTGTGGTATTATACTTCCTTGATGGAATCTGGACTCTGTGTTTGACAACTGCAAAAATTCTGTAGACTCTGGCAGCGGATTTCGCATCTAGAGTTGCTTCTCTGTTTCAGTACCGTCTTGATTTATCTGTAGAAAACAAGAAACTTAGGCAGCAGATTGCTAGTCTTGGGCAAGAGAAACTCATCAAGGAAGGTATGTGAATAACTACTGCCGTTCTTATCTTCAAAACATGTGTCCTGGAATTGAAGATTTGAACAAATCTTCAACCATGATTGACTAAATTCATAGCGAGTGAAATGAAAAATCTAACCAGGGTCTGTTATCTTTGATATAAATTGATGAAATTTTGTTCCTTATAATCGACCATATCGCATTGTAATACCTGTTGAGCTCCAGTTGTATTTTAGTTTTGTCGGAGGGACCTTATCAGCCCTCTTCTGTACAATTCCCCTGTCTGATTCAATTAGCCTTCCGAATTTTTACAGGTCTTCATCAATCCCTGAAGAACGAAGCAGAGAGGCTGAGGATGATGACTTGCGGACGGCACAGAAGAGCCGCATCGTGTTTTGAGGTCCCGTCCGCAGTGGATTCAGCATCAGTTAAATGGCCAATGCCGGACTTTGGAAAGATGAGTCTTGGTGGGAGCCAATCTTCTCTGAAGCACAGTTTTGGATGACGAAGAAAGTAGATTTTTGTGTTCTTGGGATGGAGACTTGGAAGCACGACTTCCTTTAGGACTTCATAAACAAAGTACCTTCTTAAAATATAATCTCAAAATTTAAAGATTTTGAAAATCAAATATAAAATGAGATGATTTGGTAGTGTTTTTTGGGTAAAATTAATTACGAATTAGTTTTCAATTTGCTCATCTCACTTTTTCATCGTGCTCTTCCCTCTGGAACCCCACCCCAAACACCTCCCATGCTAAATAGATTCACATACATCAATGGAGAAGTGGCATGGGTCCCTCCTACAAGGAATGTCCTTATTCAAATTCAGTCAATATTTTTTTTTTGATCTTTTCAAATTTATGAATCTTTCTGTTTCTCGATTTATTCAGGCCTGAGAGCGAGGGGCCCGCAACTGTCGCTCTCAGTCAAGGGTGTCGTGGGGCCCGATCTCCACGGGCCCACTTCGTCACGTGATTTCTCTGCCGCAGGATCAAGGGAGAGTCCACTCCCCCCTCACCTCACGCGTTCCCCCGCTCCCCTTCGAATCCGGCGGCGTTTGTTCCTCATTTCTCCACGTGTCGCCTCCACGCAGCTCCCTCCGTCGCCGTCGTCCAACCACGCCGCTCTCCGGAGCCCACAATCTCACTACTCGGCGCTCAATCTCTTCGCCTTCGCCGTCCACGTACTCCCGATCTGAACCCTACGGTGGAGATTCGCCTTCTCGCTCGTGATCCTCCTCCCCCCACCCTCGTTTAATTTGTTTATCTATCGGACAGGCCGTTCTCTCGAATTACGTCGCTGCCCCTCCCTGAGCCCTTTTCTGCCGCTCTATTTATCCTCACGCCGCGCTCCCTCTCTTCCTGTAAATTGCGATGGCGGAGTTCTCACCTGAGTTGGAAGACGGCGAGCGGTGGCTTCCGGCCGATATCCTCAAAGACGTCGGCGCCCGACACCCATATGACTTCACCTGCCCCGCTCCTTCCGGCGGCCGCGAATGCTTCCCCCGCCTCGCCTACCTCAACACCCTCGCTCGCGAGCTCGCCTCACTCGGCATCTTCCACCACCCCGCCGTTTCATCGCCGTCACTCTTTTCTCCATCGCCACACTACTTTGTCCGCTTCCCTTCCCCCTCCTTCTCTCTCCCTCTACTCGTCTCCTCGTCGCTTACCTCGAACTTTGCCTCGCATCGCAGGTGTTCGACTTACCGCTGGTTGGATTGGCGAACAATGCCGTCAGGTTCGGCGCGGTTCGAGACGGGCTCACGGGCGCAAGCATCGACAGCGGGGGTGGCGCATCCGGTAGCCTTCTATCGGTTCAAACGCCGGTGGGTTCCGACCGGTTTCCCTCTCCGTTTCAAAGACATTGTTCGGTCTTCTGTCAAGATCCGGACCAACTGCAGACGCCATTCGGAGCCTGTAAGGCCGGGATCATGCATCGTCCGACCCCAGCAGTCCGCGACCGCTTCGCTTCGATTCCAACAGCCGGTCCGGCGAGGGAGAGCGCCGGCACAGGCGTGTTCATTCCGCGGGTCAAAGTAGAGAAGGTTAACGCAACCCAAGGTAGTAAAAAAAAAGCGTTAAAAAAACCTAAACTTTTTGATACACCGGGTAAACTTGTAAAGTTTCAAATTTTTACCGTGCATCTAACTGTTCCAATTTATTTGAATGGTTTGTTTTTTCAATGGCCATGGAGTATACTGGTCGCAGTTCTCGAGATTCTGTCTTATGATCTCCAGATGTGACAGGTTGCAGAGAACAAAGCGAGAAGAAGCAGGGGACAAGGAATGGACGAGAGAAGGAGCGAGCTAAACGCCTCCGACCTGCCCTAGAGCATGGCCTGCCTCAGGATTGGACCTATTGAGACGAAGACCGCTCTGCCTCTCTCTCCTCTGTCAACCGTCACAGCGGCAAAAGCTACTGATAACCTACCTGTTTGTATTCTTGCTGTCACACACGCAAAAGAATACGAGAAGACAAATGGGAGAGGGAAGAGAGTTCCTAATATCGACTTGCAGATTTAGTAGGATTTCAGATTTGCTTTCTTGCTTCTCGCTTTGTAAATATGGACAGAGAATAATTAAAGGGTGCGTCTTAGCGTAATTAAGGCAATTAATTGCCTCATTTGATGCCTTTCTTAGTTTATCTTATCAAGCTCTGTCAGTTCACGCCTCATCGTCCCAGTGGGTTGCAGGAAGGTGCAGAGCTTGTGTCTGTTTCCTTGCTTATTTACAGGTACTGTGTTCAGAGTGATGTCAGGTATGGAAAGGGAAGAGGGATGTGAATGTTTGAAGAAGATTAGTAAAAGGGAGAATTTGTTGGGGGTGGCTTTATTGCTGTACCAGAAGAAATTATGGCATGCACTGATACAGAGCCCATAATAGGAATGCGTTTATTTAATGGCTTGCACTGCGCTGTGTATCTTGGTTCTAGCTTTAAAAGTTAAAAACGTCTGTCTTTACTAGTCTGCAAGGAAATGCTTATTTTTTTTGTCGAGTAAAGCCATCTAATTGCTTATTAAATGATTTAGAAAACTACAGAATCAAGTAACATATACGTTTTGTTTTCTTGCTGTCACACGAAACTTGTTTTTTTGCACGTAATTGACCAAAGGATAAAACAACGGGAGTAGGACAAACTGTCAAATGGAGTAGAATTACGAGGGCCAAAACTTCCAACGTTTATTAGGAATTCTACTGATCACGACAAAGAGCCAAATGCAACAAATGCACAGTAAATCAAATCTTTGAGACTACAGAATTACTTGGTGCGACTGTAACAATCCAATCGTCGCTAAACAGCTGCGAAATATTCCTTGCTAAGTTTAGGATCAGGCTTCATTGATTTCTCTCCAGGTTTCCATCCTGCAGGGCAAACCTCGTCTGGGTTCTCTTGAACATACTGCAATGCCTGCAGGACAGAAATAGTGTGATCAATGAGCTGGGTGGTGAGATTTGTGAGATACAGACCATCAAAACTGGGAAAAGCGTCCTAAAGTAAACTTGAATAATATTTCCAGCATTGTAAGAATTATAGGTACCAATGCCACTTTGTCACTATAATGAAGTGTAGATCGACTACAAAGCTAGTTTGGGATTGCAAGTGCTTTTATCAAGCATTACCTGAAGAGTTCGCAAGGTTTCATCGACGCTACGGCCAATGGCAAGGTTATTGATGGTAGCATGCTGAATCACTCCTTCCTTGTCTATGATGAATAATCCACGCAATGCAATACCCTAGCAAAACATATATAAAAGAATTTCCAGGCAAAGTTCAGATCAATATGATGCAATACATTCTGATTAAGGATCCGCTGTTGATAA
Organism: Zingiber officinale; assembly: GCF_018446385.1. Lineage (NCBI taxonomy): Eukaryota > Viridiplantae > Streptophyta > Magnoliopsida > Zingiberales > Zingiberaceae > Zingiber > Zingiber officinale. Next base: position 278,598 of record NW_024589934.1, on the reverse strand, counting down.
TTATATGATTTGACCTTCTAAATCAACTAAAGTAATTAATGAGTTGATTAAGCGCTAGAAAGACAGGCACAATCTACCTGATCTGGGATAAGAACTCCAAAGGACTTGGAAATTGATTTAGTGATGTCAGATACAAGTGGGTATTTCAAATCTCCGAGCCCACCTGACTTCCTGTCTGTTTGAACCCATGCCAGATGGGAGAACTGGAAAGGAAAATATAACATTAAGGTTAAATACAAATTTAACCATAGCATAATACTAATTCACATAATCACTGCAGAAGCAAAACTTATTGTTTCTTTTTTCCTTCCTTTGTTCTGGTCATTGAAATCTCATCTTGGAAATTATATTTCAGAACAAGCAATGTAGAATTACAGAGTTAACCAAAAAAACAAAAACAAGCAGAACTAAGACACCAGTTCTGACTGCAGCAAGGAAAGGAAGCCTGTGGAAATTAGACGTGACATCCATGCTGGGACAAATCAATTTGCAATTTGCACATAAGTGGTTCACAAAAGTGATTGGCACAGAAGGTGGATAGTCTTTGGGAAGCCTCAGGTATGAGCATGCACACTACGAGCTATGGAATTCCACTATGGTAAAGGCAATAACTAACTGCCAATAACAATATTGGGTCAAAGAAAAAAAAGTAGAGAATGTAGATCATAGAAAGGCTCACCTATGGTACGTCATAACCAGAAAATTTTAGTTGCCTAATATTATAAGGTATGCTGGACAAAGTATTGTACTTAACAAAAATATTGAGAACTGAAAAGCTAAAATTTAAATATTGGTCTTTCTTCAGAGCCAATGAACAACCATATAGAAGCATCCCACCATGCTGATAGAGTTAAGCTAGGTTGGGTAAAACACAATAATTAGAATCAAGAAGCATGAATGGAATCAATATTCACAGAAAATTAAGATATTAGACGTAACAATTACTAATAACAACTTACCACACTGTCAACTGACACACCTATGACTTCAGTATTTATCTTTTCAAATTCTGAGTGGCGGTCGCTGAAAGCAGTAATTTCTGTTGCATCAGAAAGAAATTCAGTCCCATTGATCCTGTCACAATGTAAAGTGTCAACTCAGAAATAACTTTGAACTTACCTGTAGGGCAGACAAATGTGAAGTCCAGTGGGTAGAAAAACAGAATCACATACTTATTCCCAATATAATCAGAAAGTTTGACCTGCCAAAGGAGTCTATGAGAAAGACCAACAGTTGTCGTATAATGCAAAAAGAGATAGTTGATGACAGATATACTCAAATAGATACCAAAGACTACAGATAAACATGAAATGATGAGAGACAGGTTTATAGTAATGGGTGCTTCAAGTGTAATCCTCAAAGCTCATTGCTCAAAGTCAGTTTTTGTGAATTAAAGAGAATATTCTTATTTGGACAGCCTTGGGAATAAAATTGTTTAATCGAAAGGAAAAGAAGAGAGAAAAATATTTTAGTTACATTCTCTTCAACTCTTCTTGTGTCCTTTAGATGGAAATTTAAGGAAGAAATAATAATAATCACTTGTTTGTATTTATTAGATGCTTAAACTTTATTTCTGTCTATCCCCGCCCAATTTGAGTGGAAATAAAATAAAGGAAAAATACAGATTCAAATTCCTTCTCTATTTCTTTCTAAGTAAATAAGAGAATTAACAATTTTATTTCTTAGGAATAAGCAAAATCATGTGAGACTAATGACTTTTTGCCGATTTAATTCTTAAGAATCATTATTTCCAGAACAGATATTTTAGATTTTTCATGAAATTAGACAAAACAGATCTAGGCTTTGTATTGCACTATGAAGATCCAGCTTATAATCTGGATACTGCTGGTATTGTTTTCAGTCTAGACTCTAGATCTTCATATAAATGACTAGATAAAAGGATTATTATATAAAATGAAATCCTACTCAACAACATGGATATAACAAACAATAAAACTTAATGTACAGCTCAATGACAGAATAAAAGCCAATTAACCATCCACAAATAGTTAGTATACATCAGTATTATCATTTTTATTTGATTCTGTAACAAATTTGGGGCATTTATGGAATGAGATGGATGTATTGTCCAAATGATTATTAACAAACACAAGTTACACGATACAGTTGGATAGAGTTTGCGAAAAAATGCCACAAATGGGATCAGTAAATTCTAGTAGCTTTGGATTCCCTAATTTATAAGATTGCAACAGCATTCATCACTTGCTACTTCCTGGCACTACCAACGAGGAAACTAAAAACCGAACCTACATTAATGAACTCCTGATCGAAAACAGCTTCGGCCTCAAAGTCCGGTGCTTTATTCCCAACTAGAGGCTGGTAGCTCTGCAGAACATCAATTTCACTTTTAATCAAGAGATAAACACCCAAAATAATTCGAAGAAAAAACATCTGAAAGAAGGAAGAAGTATATAAATGGAAGGTATTTCGGTAGAAGTATCCAATGTCCAATATACACATACAAATTGTTTATAGCCTAGAAACTTCATTTTTTTTTAAATCGACGAGAACGACCAAGATTACAAGGTATACGATTACCTCGGCCGAGGCCTTGACAACGAAACTTCTTGGGGTAGATCTTGGGGCGGAGAACATCCGGGCAGGACAAGGTTGGAAGCTCCGCCTCAGACCGTGGAAGCCCTTCGGAATTGCTTGTACTCTCGGTAAAGAGCCAGATGCAGGCGCCAAGAAGGCCATCGGTGCTGTGAGCTTCGACGCGACGACGGAAGGAACGGAGCAAGCCATGGCGGCGGCGCCCACACGCTGTCTCGCTCCCTTGCTTCGCTCCTGTGCGAGCAGATGAAGGATAAGAGGCAATCCCAAATCGGTTCGGTCCGTTTTATAGTGGGAACCGGATCCAATGGATCTCCGGACCGACCGGAGATCAAGGATTTCGAAGCTTGGGAACTCGTTCATCAATCACGAAAGCGAATCTTAAAGTTTATGCACACCGGCGACGCCGGTACGCACTGCACCCATGATTCATCCAGGCCGTACGTCCATTCACATCGGACCGTCAGCCATGTAGCGGTGGCGGCCAGCCTCTTAAAGTGAAAAATATCGAGTTGACCAACAGCGCATAATCGAAATTACGGAGGAGATTTCATCGAGATCGTCCATTATTGGCTGTGCGGTGAGATGAGGCCCCACGAGACGAGGCGATAAAACTGTAAAAACAAAATCATTAATTAATTAATAAAAGAGGAGTAAATAAATAGAGACGATCTCATGCCTTCCCTCCCTCCACACCCTCTCGTTCCACGCTGCACTATAATTTCCCTCCCTCCCGATTCTTTTAACCCACAACCCCCGCGCAAGCCCTCTTTGATCCGGCGACCCAGATCTCCGAAAGGACCCCCGATTCCGGTCGCCTCTCCGGCTGCCGTCTTCCGCCGCTACTGGATCCGCTCTTCCTCCCGGAATCCCGACAGGTACAAGGGCTTTTTTCCGTCAGGATTATTCCTCGATAACGACGACCTCTTTTGGGCTCGAGATCGGGGGATTCGAGCGGGTTCCTTTACGCCCTTCGGAGCTTTATATAGTAGGCGGCCGATGTCCGGCAGTCGAACTTCTGGGGACCGCCTGGCGCAGCCGTGCGGGCAGATCCCGCAACCGCTGAAGCATCAGCACCTACTGTTGTCCTCGCCGAGGCCGCCCTCGCGGGCGGATAACCACTGCTTTACTGCCGCTGATGGACAGGCATCAGGCGCCGAGGTGGCTGATTCCTTGATCGTTAACTCGCCTGTGAGCTCTAACTTCGCTGCTTGCTTTGGTTTTTTCAATTACAGTGGGAGATTTGATCTGATAGTTGCGAATCTTCCGGATGTTCTGTGTTTCTTGCTGTTGTGCGAGTTGGGTTTATAGTTTAACCATGTTAGGTGGATTTCTATTTTTTTATGGAAGTCGTAGATATCACATTCGGGCACTAAATTACTAGTGGAAGAACTAGGTTAGGCATGGATGGGAGGGACATGCCGTTTAAACTCGTGTTCCTGTGTATTCATGCTTATCTTTAGGATCCGTGGTATTCCCAATTTTGGATGTGTTACGTACTATCTTTGATACACATATTTTTTTTTCCTGGCTTATTTTTAATAGAACTAAAGTCGTAATTTGGTTGAGTTTGTAAAGGTTGAAGCTGCCAAGGAAAACAACAGGAAATATCAATGTTTCCCTCAATTCCCAACGAATGGCGAAGTGAATGTGTCTCAAGACCTTTCACAAAATTATGATAAATTGTCAGGGGTTGAACAGGACCGATAGGGAATTTCTCTGATTCCTCAACCAGCTCTTATTGAGTGCTTATTGGGTCATGATGAAATGTAGAAGTATATATTACTCGTTTTGCTAAATATTTGTCATATATGTGTTTGTAGACTTGTGCTCCAAATTGGATCATGGCTTTCGTAATATAGTTGAATTGAGAGCATTAAGTTAATTAATCATCAAACATGGATCTACAATGACAGTATACGAAAGCTGGACATAAAAATGAATCAAAAAATCTTAGCAACAACATGCATATACATGAATACTGTGTAGTCATTAACAACTCGTCTTGTGGAGATTGCCTTATGTACAAAGTTTAGCAACATATGGGCAATCAGATGTTTAAAGTAAAATATCTTAAATATGACCGTAGGTGCTAAAATTACAAATAACATGTAAAGTTGTTTCTGGCTTTTCATGATTTTGCAATTTATTATTTTGATTCTTTATGCTGCTTTTTTCTATCTCAGTTTGGTCAAGAGATTGAAAATCTGCATATCTTTTGTCAGTCAGTTGAGATATGGATCCAACTTTAAGCACCCTCATGATCTACCTATCATAATTGAATTTGTTTTGTCAGCATTTGTACTTTTTCATGAATGTGATGTTACCTGACAACTATGAATGATCACATGAATAATATTCGCAAACTGATTGTTTATGAACTATTTTCAAGGTAAAAATCTTAGTACTCTTAAATGTTACATGGTTTATGTTGGATAAATTGCTGCCTTCTAAAATCACTTCTAGTTAAGTTAGGAAAGGGCAAATTATGCCCTAACTAATTTCTAATGGTTAAGGCATGATTTTCAGAAGTTAAATGTGGAAGTGTTTTTGCTATTGTATTAAGTTAAAGTTTTATTAGTCTTTATAGCCTGATTTTAATTATCTGATTTTGAAGAGTTTTAATAAGCTCATATGTGGGAAAGGAAAGTTATTAACTATTAGGAGATATTAATAGAGTCATCTATCTCAATTGAATTTTTGTATGATTAGATTTATAAAAGAAAAGGAAATCTCTCTGATTAAGCATGGATATGTTTGGAAGATCTTGAGGTTGTCTAGATTTTGATATTTTCTTTATGTAGTAAAGTTAGGTATTTTTAAAAACCTAACTTTTGTTTGTTAGAATGCTTTAGCATGAAATATTCTGAAAAGTAAAACTTGCCATAGCATTAGGTATTCTCCAAAACAGGGATGATAAAAGAATCTACTGATTCAAGACAAGGTTGAAGTGAACTAGTTGATTTTATTGCATAAGTAAATAACGTGAAGCATGACATGTAGTTACTTAATTGCTAGTTTTTTTTCTCTTTTAAATAAACATTTAATGCATTCTCTCTATGCTGCATTAACCCAATCGCTTGCAATATAATTTCATTTCCTGATTAGTAAATATTCCTTATGAGTTGATAGCAATAATTCAACTGAAGTGATATACCATATCTTAGTTAAAGCGAAAGCCTGAACAAGGAGATAATGAGGCTTCTAAGTTGAGTGAGTGGAAGACTACTTCTGGCTCTCCTGAAGTAGTGATCAATCCTCTTGTTAAAATGACCAAGAAAACATATAGCAGATCCAAGGTATCCAAGAGCAGTAAGTCAGATGTCAAAGACTCTCTGCCAAATGCAGGTGTGTATTGTCATCCTTCCAATACTAAAAGAATGTTAATCTTCCAGTTGAAAAGTAGATTATTGTACACATCTACACAGAGAACTGTAACTAGCTAAAAGGTTGATGGATTTTTCTCAGTATTCTGGACAGTGAACTGTAATAATGTTTTTTTTTTTTTTCAATTGGAAGTCTCAACTCATTAACTAGATTTTGTTTCCAGTAGGTTCACCTTCATGCAATGCTCTCTCTCTTGTTGGTACTTGCCGTTATGATAGCTCTTTAGGTGATTGATTTATCTCACTTTCATAAGAAAAAAATTCAAGTTTTCTTTATCACTGAGAATTCTTTTTCATCATCATCTAACTTCACTATCAGGACTCTTGACCAAACGATTTATCAATCTACTTAAACATGCACAAGATGGCACTCTTGACTTGAATAAAGCTGCAGAAACACTTGAGGTGAAGTAAATGTTGTCTAATTTGAATTCTTCTTCTTCTTTTATACATAATTAGAATTTTACATGTAGGTGCAAAAGAGGCGGATTTATGACATTACTAATGTGCTTGAAGGGATAGGATTGATAGAAAAGAATCTCAAAAACAAGATTCATTGGACGTAAATTATATTTTCCTCTATAATCTTAATATTTTCTGTGCTCAAAATATTTGTTATTTCAATATGAAGAAATTTTCATTAGATGCATTACAGGGGCTTAGATGATGCAATGCCAGGAGAGGTTGAAAATGATATGCCAATGCTGCAGGTATGACTCATTGCTTTCTTGGCAGAATCAAATAAACCCATTTTAAATCTTCATGTTTCGAGTAAGTTGCTGTTAAATTTTTCGCTGATACACAAGATCATCAAAGTTTGCCTAATATTTTCATCCCTTCAGACAGAAGTTGAAAACCTAGTCTCGCAAGAACGTCAGTTGGATGAGTGCATCAGGTTTGGTTCCATTACTAAATGTAGCTTCTATCTACTGATGCCTAACATGCTACAATATGCATAGTATGCTGAAACACTCTAGTTTTTATAGCAAAATGCAAGAAAGCATGAGTGTGTTCACTGAAGAAGAAAGTAATCAAAAGTATGCTATTTTTTTTCTTGCATTTGCCCACATATGTTGCTACATTTACAAATTAAAATAATGTTCTGTTGCTTGTAAAATTTCAGGCTGCTTTACCTGACCGAAGATGACATCAAAAGACTACCCTGCTTTCAGGTTTTCTTACATGTTTCCCTTGTTTATTTTGAAAATAAAAATTAAATTTTGGCTGTTAGTAATCACTGAAGATTATCCTTGATATTCATGCTTTGTAGAATCAGACACTTATAGCTATAAAAGCACCTCATGGTACCACCCTGGAGGTTCCAGATCCTGATGAGGTAAAAAGAGTCAGTGAGCCAATATTTTTTATTTATTTATTGATCCAGATGTTAACCAGAAGTTCTCCTTCTACATGAAGGCTTTTGAATATCCACATCAGAGATACCGAATTGTCGTACGAAGCACAATGGGTCCTATTGATATTTACCTTGTAAGGTAGTCATTCCTTTTTATAAGCATAGTATTTGTAAACCAGCATTTTAATTAGATTTTATTTGTCTTATACTAATTCCTCTTCTCTATTCCTTTTTATTGCTAGTAAATTTGAAAAGAATTTTGAGGAGATGAATGGTGTTGAGACCCCTTCAAGAACCGATCATGTGACAAATTCACAATCACTTGAGACCTCCATCTTGGCAGTTGCAACAGACGAGAGCAGAGATAAGAAATTGGAATTTAAAAATCAAGATAGTCAGGGATGCCTTGATGCAAGTTCTGCAGAGGATAATGGCTCTGGTATGACAAAGATTGTAGCTTCTGAAATTGATGTAAGTCCTGCATCTGACCCTGCAGATTCCAAACTGTCGTACCTATGATTACTCTGGGAATTTTAGTCAATTTCAGTTAGGATTTCTCCCATGATAGTGACATAGTTCGGACAGAAGAGCATTCTAGTTTCAACTTTTTATCCGACAAAATGCTTAGATGTTTGGCTATCACAGTTTAACTATCAGAAGATTAATTTCTTGTCATTGTTAAACCAAAGAAAATGAATATAACTTTCTTTTGACATGCTTATCCTTAGCAAGACACTTTTACCAAGCATATTTGTTTTAATCATACAGATGTATGTATTTAGTGTTAGATAGTCGGGGTTTATGTTATAGCCATGCATAGTTTTATTGCTCATAAATTTGAAGTCGGCAGTAGAAGACAGTTTTATTGGTTTCACTCTCATTGTCTTCTGCACACAAAAGTGCGTATTTGAGTTAAAGACCATTTTCTTTTGCAGACTGATGCTGACTACTGGCTTCAATCAGATTTTGGAGCTAGCATTACAGATTTATGGAACACACCACGTATCCTTCCCGATATTTGCTTATATCAATTTCCGTGTGTACTATTACTTCCAATACTGCTTGAGATCCTTAACTGGTACAGACGAATCATATTGGAACGGGTTTAGTACAGATGACTTCATTACAGGCAGTACTACCCCACCGGAGCATCAAACTCCATGTGTAGCTATTGACCCTCCGACACATTCTCCACTCAGATAAATATGTAGAGACAGGTAAAAAGGGATATAAGATGTCATTTTGTGGGGATGAAAGCAGATTACGCCCATCAGAATTCAGGCTATGAAGCAATTGATGAATCAAATAACAAACTGATGAGCTCGTTGCAATGGCAGCACTCTCAGCTGCCATAAATGACCTTCACAGCCCGTATGTGGGTTAACTTTTACATCTAACCGCATCATTCCTTAATGGAATATCCAATCTCTATCATTTCTACTTTCATCCGACTAGTCTGACCTGTATCTAGTTAGATGCATGCATGTTAATAGTTTGTGTTCTGTCCAATCGATTACAGAGAAGGCAAATTGGTGAGCAGTTTTCCAGAAATCCCTGTCCAATAATTCGAAAGCTGGCTGGGCGTCTGATGTGCATTCGTCAGAAATCCCTATGAGCTTGCTTTTGACCATCTTCAGTCCCATTTGAGTTTTAGAAATCGTCAAAAGCTATATTATCTTCTTTAGTTGTACCAATGTATCATAAGCTAGTATTTTATTCTTGTACTGAAGCTGTCACACGGGACTGATAAATCTTTGTTTAAGATAAGAAGCTTTAAATTGGAATAATCTTCTATCGAATGATCCACTTGACCCGTCTCATCCGTGGCAATCCCAATCTAAGGGGAAATAACAAAGAACGCAAGATGCAACTAGTAGCTGTGTCTAGCTATGCATAATCATGGGCTTCACCTCATCCAAGCAACGCTACGAACTTAAATAAAATACCGTTTCTTTCCTCGGATAAAAAGATATAGCTAGTTGGCCGTTAATTCCAATTGTCAGCGTCTTAATACTACTGCTAATAATAATAATAACAATAACGAATCTATTATAATTAATTATATTATTATAACAAGAAAGGTCAAATTGGTTCTGCTCGCCAACACTGACCCAAACCCGGGTCAATGCTTCTTCCTCATCCTCATCCTCATCCCAAAGACAGCAACAGCAAGCGGGCAACAACGACGCCGCCCCCTCATTTCCTGGGTCTCTTTCTAACCACCCCCAAAATCCATCTCACATTACGTTGACTTCAAAAGATAAACTCGCTTTGCAAATCTACTAATTATAGTAAATATTTGCAATATCATTTAATTATAGAATTACTAAAATTGGCCCTTAACTTCCTTTAATGGATTAATTAAATCTTATCCCGCGTCTATAAAATTATTGGTCTCATCCTTCCTCTCCTCCATCGTCCTTCGCTACGATGTTCAACGACGCCAACGACGCTATGATCAAGAAGCCCCCGCTGGGTCCGTCGGAGAGCCTCCTAATCCGTCGGCGAGGTAAAGCCGTCCCGGCGCCGCTCGACCTCGCGCCCGTCGTCGGCGCCCAGGAGAGGGAGTACACCAGCCTCCGCGACGTCATCGTTGGCGGTCCGCCGCAGTCTGCCTCCGTGCTCGCCTCTCCCGTCGCCACGCCCGGCGCCGGCGAGATCCGGATGAAGAACCGCCTCGTCCAGCAGGCGGCGCAGGCGTACCTTCAGCCGACTCCTACGGCCGCCAGCCAGCGTCCCCGCCGTGGACTCCTCCTCTCCTCCGACGGAGAATCCTGCGGCGAGCACCTACGCCACTGCCTCCGGTTCTTCGCCGGCATCTGCCGGTCGGTCTGGCAATTCTTTTGCCCGTTTGAATCCAGTAGATTTCTCCTCATTCATATCAGATGCTGATAAATTCAACTAAAACAAAAGACCGGCCTCAACTTTAAATTTTTTTTTGGCTAATGTATCTTCATACACATGTTTTTATGTATTTCCACCGAATATGTAGCAAAACTCACGCTGCAACTAGACCTGACTAGGCCGGGTCTCGACTCCAAACCGGATCCCACCCGGACTGGTAATCGGGTCCATAGGACAGAACGGTAACCAGCTTGGCTGGCTGTTAAACCCGGTACTTTTTGTTTTTGTTTTGTGAATGTTCGGTTCTGAATGAGGAATTGTTTTTTTTTTTTAATGATTGAGATTATTTAATTATTTTTTTATTAATGATTATAATTTAATATCGGTTATTCTTCTAACTTTATAAATAAATAACTCCTTTCGTTATTTTTACATATCTTTTCTACTCTAACTATCTAACTCCAACCTCGATAATTTTTAATTTTAATTCTCCAATGATAATAGAAATTTATTATCTTGGTCTCAAAAGAATAAAAAAATAGTAATATTCGATTTACAGATAATAAGTCAGAGCAAATTCCGATACCCGAGACATAAAAAAAGTACCAATGGCAATACTAATAACATTTGGGATATTTATTTTTTAAAATCATATATTTTTACTAAATATTTTAAAAAATCATTCTTTCAAATAAATACATGCAAAATACATAAAACTTCGTATAAATTCCAATCAATGGATTTATTTTTTTAAAAAAACATATTTCTTTTATTATAATATTTAGAATAATCATTTACAAACACATTCACAAATAAACGTGACTTGTTACTTCTCAAAAATTCAAATAACTTTTTATTAAATTATAATGTTTTTAATGAATCACACAATATCGAAAATTATAATATGATGTAATTAAATTTATTTTTTCATTAATTAGTGTAAAATAATGATCACTTACTAATTATGGCTGAAAAATTAACGATTGCCTAGCCTACTGCAGCAGTTGTTCATGTTCAAGGTCATTTGGGAGGGTTCAATAATGAATCTCTTTCGCGTACTCCAAATGAAACTAGAACCTAGAATCTTTTTGCTTCCCGAGGATGGTCTGAATGATCTTATCCGGGTGGTCCGACCCCCTGCTTCTAAAGTTATACGTCCCTCTACTGAACCTTCACTCGTGTAGGGTACCAAGGCTCAAGCTTCTTATATACATATTTTTGAATGAGAAAAAGTGATCTTCAACTAGGTGCCCTTCCAAGTACAAATAGGAATGAACTCACCGATAAATTGTATAATTGTAAATTAACTTTTTATTGAAACTTAATGAGGGAATTAATTTCAATCGTTATATTAACAGCCGATAAATTATATGATACGGTGAATTTTAGAATATGCAGTTAAGTTTTCTTCAATAATATTTACTTTTAATAATAATAATAATAATAATAATAATAATAATAATAATATCATACCATCCATAAATTAATTTGACAATATATTAAATGAAATACAAGTGCAGAATTTTATATTATGTTACAACTTATATTTGTGATGCAATTTCATTAAGTTTTAATGAAATGTGCTTCAATGCAAAAAAAATAAAAAATTATGGTAAAAAATTAGTAAGAGGACGTAAAAAGAAATTATTGAGACAAAAAGCCTATATAGAAAACAAAAGCTTACCACAAGAAGATAATTCATAAAATGATTCAAGAAATAAAATATACAAATCTTTTATATTTAGAAGGATTTGGTGGACAATGTAAAAATTAAATTACTTAGGATGAGATTCAAAAGTTTGTACTATTATTTATAATTTGATTAATGGCTAAATTTATTTGGATTATGTGAATATTTATTTCTTAATAATAATAATAATAATAATAATAATAATATAGTCATTTATACATAGTTTTTCCTTTATTTAAATTTATTTGGTTAAATTTATTGTGACTTTGTTTAATGTAATTATTAATTTTGTACCTTAAAATTTAAATTTTTGTTATCAATAATTTGATTTTATTTTAATGTAGAAATTATTTTATAACATTAATCCAAAATTAGAAGTTAGGGTGAAGTTATCTTTTGATATTTTAAAATGTTTACAAACCATAATCATTTATGGGAAAAATAATTATGGGGAAAAATATATTCTAATTTTAGTACAATGTATATTTCAAATAATAAGTTTATATAAATCGAGATAGAGTTCAAATAATTAACTTTTTGTTTGTTATACAATACAACCAAATTTCAGTCTTTAAATGGATTTAATGACCAATTTAGAGCTAGAAATCTTTAGTCTATAATTTTGATTGCTATTTTAGTGTCCGATTTCAAAATCCGTCACTAAAATTAGAGATTGATTTCGAAATTGATGTTTTATTATTTTTTTTTTGAGATAATTTGGTTCAGGTAAATAAATGAATATTTGATCAATAAATGTCGACAGCTACCTCTTAAATTGAATCTATTATATGTAAATTATGACCATATTAGGAAATTTACAATAGATATACTTCCATGAAAAAAAATTTTTATTTTCAAAGTATGAGATTTCACATAAATAAAATTGACTAAAGTTCATGATTCACCACTAATTCATTATTAAGTTGGAGACATCTGTAATATTATATAATATCGTAGAGACTGTTTCACAAAAGTTTACAGCAAAATAGAAATGCAAAGCTGATTTCAAGGATAACAATCATATCTTATCTTATTAGATGCAATTAGTTATATGGATCTTGTATATAAATTTTATTTCGTATTATACCATCATTTATATTTAAATTTATATTTAAAACTAGATGTCATATCTTTTTCCCTCATTTTTTCCAAATGTTGAAATAGCACTAATTGTATGGACATTTCCCAGCATTTCACTAACTTTTGTTGCAGTTCTAGTAAAATAATCATTATTTCAAAAGTTAATTGTCATCCATGATTTATATCTTCCGTGTTAATCCTGACATAAATTGACGGGAACATTGAAGACGAACATATTTACTTTTTTACCACCACGGCTATTATAATGTCTCTTGTTAGAATAAATAGAGCACAAACTTTGCAAATTGTTCACTATTATCATAATCTCTTTCTTTGACCTGGCCTCCTCTCTAAAAGCTATAGAAAATGGAATTCAGAAGTCACATTTAGCTGTCTTAATATTGCACTTGTCAAACTGAGTAAAATGTTTGTGAAGCACATGCAACATGCATGTTGAGACACCATCACTTGAACTATTAACATTATTACAAACAAGCTTCACCTAAATGACTTAAGTGTTGAAGCCGAGGTTTACAATTCTGTTTCAGTATGGGTTTTGATATCTGATGCCAGAAACAGGTAAAGATAGTTAATTAGGGATATGACTTCATGTAGGGTCGGCCCTGAGGTATGTCACCGGGGACTATGGCCAAGGGCTTCCGATTTTTAGGGGCACCCAAATTTGACATGCATATATAATATATATTATATATACTTAGATTGTTTTAATAAAAACCTAAAAAAAATATTTGATTGAATTATTTTAATAAAGGTCCAAAAATATATATATTATTGAATTATTTTAATAAAGTCCAAAAATATATTTTCTATTAAAATTTAAGAAAAAAATCTAAAAAAGAAAAGAAAGAAAAAAAAGAAGGAAAGTAAACGATCCTTTTTTCTCTTTCCAAGATTTTATTTCGTGTATAATTTTTTCTTCATTAATTTGTTTACACAAGGCATAAGACTCTAAAAAGTAAAGTTTGAATCTTGAATGCTAATTTCCTCCTTTCTTCTCCTTTGAATCTCTTCTAATTAAATTAGAAAAGTTTATTAATTTTAGTTTCATCAAAATCATCATTCATCAATATATAAACTTACAACGTAAGTTACCTACTCATCTATATTTTTTCTTATTGTCAATATTCAATATTGATTTTTAATATTATATTGGAGTCAATATTTTATAATTTTTCTTACAGATTTGAAAGAGTTTAAATAAATCATTCTAATTTTAATCATCATAGAATAAGTTATATCGATTACTTTAAGCACAAACCAGACTTTATTATTCTTTGACTATTATTTTCATTGCTTATGTTTACTTCATTTTTAGCTTTGTTGCTAATTTTTTGTGTTTTATTTTGACACTTGAAATTTATAATACAAACATGTTTCTAAAAAAATATCAATCTTGGAGTTAGAAAAGAAACAAAAGAAAAAGAGTGGAACAAATTATTAAAACTCACAAAGGTGTTCTTCGTAAGTTTTTTAAAGCTAGCTCTTCAATTGAAAATTTAGTTGATGAATTGCAAGAAGAAAGTTAAGAAGAACTAAATGATCATGTAACAAATAAGCAGCAATCGAGTAATAAAGAAGAATTAAATAATCATGCAATCAACAAGCGGGAAGAATTGAGAGAAAATGATGATTATAATCATGTAATGAATGAGCAGGAAGAATTGAGAGAAAATGATGATAATGATTTGAATGTAAATGACTTGACAATTTTATGTATTGAAACTGAGGTGTTAGAAAATTTTGATTTTGAAGACCTTATTGATGATTTTGCTTCTCAAAATGCTAGAAAATATAGATTTTTTCAATGATTATTTCATACTTATTTTTTTTTATTTGTAGGTATTACACTTTTTGAATAAACTTAGGAAACATATTTTGTATGGTGTTGCATTTTTTTGAAGAATCTTGAGAAATAAATTTTGTATGAAGTTTACCATATTTTAAATGAACTATATTGATTTTTAAGTTTTTCTATTAAACTATATTCAAATTTACATTAGTAAATTTTTTTTCCTATAGAGGTTACTTTTCTCTTTTCGTCCAAGGGCCCCCAAAAGTCAGGGCCGACCCTGGCTCCATGGTTGATCGTATAAAAACTCCGCTCTATTCTATAAAATTAAAAATATTAATGTCAAATCAGAGAAGGGGTCCCCGGTGTTAGTCTGACGTTCAAATTAGTCACAAGAATAGTAATAAGGTAGCAAAGAGAGCTGTAGCAACAACAGGAGCGTAATCACAAAAACACACACCTCCATCGGTGGATAGACTCTCCTTTATATAGCAAACTGTAGTAGATGTGCACACTTCTCAATGCACATGTACATTTTACCAACTATTCTACGAAAAGACAAGTCAGAAAAGTGTCCTTGATATTTTTTCTTAATAGGACATGTAAATCTCTGACATGACAGTGGAAGCTTCCACCGTACAATTTGACGACGGACCATACCTTGCGGTTAATGACACTAACTCTCAGAAAGATATGATAAACTACGCAAGGGATCTCACTGTTTGGCAGAGCGGGGAAGCCGCTCGGCTAGGATTTCTCACTCGGTCGCTCAAGGTTGTTCATCTTCATAGTCGCTTGGCTCAGTAGGTCGTTCCTCGCCTGGCCGGACAGGCGATCTGGTCGGACTATCCTTCATTTGGTCACAGTTGTGAGCATCTGATGTCCTCTCTATAGTTGTCTCGACTGGACGAGTAATCTGTTTAGATGAGCCTCTGGGCCGATCGGACCCTTCAGGTCCACTCGACCCATTGCCACCCGCTCGACCAACTTTGATGAGGTGGTGGTTTCTTGACTTTGATCGTTGATATGGATATATGGCAGAGGGGTAATTAAGTAGAGATGGGAGGACATTTTGGTCTTTTCACGGGTTAAGGCTTTAAGAGAGGAAATGGGTACTGTAGCATAGGGGTAGTTTTTCCTGGGTTTTAGGCTTTCGCCGCCAAGGGAGGAGGGGGTCAACTTCTCTCCCCCGCATGCAGCTCCTCGCTGGCGCCGACCGTCTCCTTCTCTCTCCCCGCGACCAGCACAGCCGCCAGTCCTCTGTTCTCCTCGCGTCGTCTCCACTGGACCGTCCTCGTCGTCGGTCGCCATCTCCTTCCTTCTCCCCGCTGACGCTGGCTTCCCCTCCTATTCCTCATCTCCTCTGCCCTTCTCCTCGCACCTCCGACTTCTCCCGCTGCCGCCTTTGCCAGAGATGCCAACGTCGCCTCCCTCTCCTTACACGCGATGGCACAGCATACATCTCTCTGTTCCTTTGTCCACAGCCGTCGTCGGCAGTCTTCACGTGCCGCCAGCCCTTCGCGGCAGCATCCACACGTTGTCTGCAGTCCATGCGTCAACTCCGTCTCGGTTCCGATTTTGTGTCATTGTCAGCCGGTCCCTGTGTCGATCCAATTTGTGTGTCGTGTTCTGGCTTTTGAGTCGTCATTATGTTCCAGCCTGTGATCCGCGGTCGTATGTCGGACTGTGTGTCTTGGGTCTAGCCTTCTTGTTGTTGTTATTTCTCGGTCAGCGTGCCGGTGTTTTATCCCGGCCTGTGTGTCGATATTTTATCCCGGCCTGCGTGCCGATGTCTCGTTCCCGGCCTGCGTGCTGATATATTATCCCGGCCTGCGTGCTGAAGTCATATCCCGACCTGCAGCTCGTCTTCCGGTTCCGTGTCGCGTACGACTTCGCGTCGTCAGATCCAGCTCCTCGTCCAGCACAGTCATCCACTCTTCCAGGTCCCCACCACTTGAGCAGCGTCCCATCCGAGGGCGCCCTCCTGGGCCAGGGTACGTTTTTGTACTCATCCCTCATTTATTTCATTATTATATTATTAGTCTGTTACTCATATATCCGTTGGATCTGCAGATAGCGTTGACCAGAGGACTTTTGAATATTTGGTCAACATAGAAGCCATCTCAGCATACCCCCAACATTCCCGCCACCTCACCCGACGGTCCGTCTGACTCAGATTCCGGACGGGATCAACCGTCTTGACTTTAACCTTAACGTCGACTGTTGTTCCTACTTTTGACTCATATTTAGTGGACTCTCTTTACTACCACATCAATGTCCACTCGAAATGATACAGTGGAGCCATGCTGAACTGGGCTCAGTTCAGCATGAGTTAGACCGTGATAACAGTTGTGCATCCAAGTCGATGAATTTATGATCGAATCTGAATCTATTTGGTTATAATTAAGACCTGATTATGCCCCTAACGGGAGGAATTGGGATTACTAACTAGATTAAATAGGAATTAACTCTTGATGATTATTCTTTCATACATTGTTCTCTGTCTGCTCGGAGTTATTTTGTACTCATGCCCCTTTTTCCTTTGGCCTCCAGGTGCCCTCTGCGCGCATAAGCCAAAGGCGGTTCCTTGATGGTTGCTAGAGATTCCTGCTCCGAAGATGTCTCGTTGGTGGTCTTTTGTAGTTTGCAGTTCAGCTTTGGCTATCACTTATCATGAGGAACAGTTCTAATGGACATCTTGCTTATTTAAAAAAGTAAGACCATTCAAAATAACAAAAAATTGCTGATCAAAGGAAATAGTGGAAACTTCAACTTAAAAATCCCAAATGTTTACATCAACATGAGTATGAAAGTAATATCCCTGAGCTTGCACTGTTTGTGCATTTGCTCCCTTAGATTTGATGGTTCAAATTCGAATGTATGGCATTTATGTATGTTTAACATTGAAATATATAGAACCAAAAGCTAATTAAAAAACATCAACCAAATTGTATGATACTGAATACTCATTCCGTCTTAGGACAAACAAAAAAAAATATGAAGAAGAAGAATGAAGCACCTCCAAACTAATGACAGAAACAACATAGCTAAATAGCATATGAATATTGAAGAATAACTACAATGCAAAATATGATAAACTTCCTAAGGATACCTCAACATATATAAGGTTTCCTCCTCCTGAAAGCCTCATGTGCAAGGCCCTCATCTCCTTTTCCAAGAGCAAGCTGAGCCTTTATATGCCTGCATTTAGAGAGAAAAAGATAATCAATGGAGTAGGTTTGCTATAGGAACTGTTACATCTTAATTTGGAACACCAATAGTACCTTTCATCAGATGCCTGCTGAGCAGCTATATACTTAATTCTCTAGCCGTTTCTGTTATGCTAATATTACCTTGAACATCGAAAAAGTGAAAAATACTTAAAAGGAAAAATAGTGAATCTATCTTCTCCTGTACCTTGGCCACTAATAGTAATTCAATGATTATATCTTTCCCTATACCTTGGCCACTAATAATTAATAGTTATCCATAATTTATCTCTTTCGAATTGACAAAATACTAGGACGAATGAATCATCTTTTACTACTCATATGAGTAGGATATCCTGAGATATCCATCATTCTCACCTGTAGATGCGGTGCCTAGTCATGCCGTAAGTTCTGTCAGAAGATTCTCAGCCTCCTGGCCGGGCTTTCTTGTAGCCTGTTGTCTCACGTGAGCTAGCTCCACTAGCTAGCATAGAAGAATTAGCCCAGGGAACTAATTAAAAAAAAAGGGTTCAATTAGAAGGCATCGTAATTAATATAATGAGTGCTATCTTATATGTCTAGGGTTGATTAATCTTCTTAAAGTAGCACTTTAATTAATGGAATGAGCGAAATATATATCCACATGATAGACGTGCAAAAAATTGGCCCTTTGAACTTACGGTGCACCGGCAAAGAGGCTTGAGTCTAATGTTAAGGCGATGTCAATCATAAAAAAGGTTATTGGTTAAGTTTATTAACTGTTCAAATCATCATTGCTCTTATGAATATAGTTTACAACAAAACAAATCTGAAGTTATCGGTCCTACTTCCAAAAAAAAATTATCAATCGAATCCATACAAAATAGAATAAGGAAACAAAATGACAGGAGTAAATAAAAGAGATTGTAAATTATAAAAAAAATCCTAAATTTTAAAATAACAAAAACTAAGAAAAGTATTAACACTATTTAATTTTAATGGATTTTTACTGAGTTATAATTCTAAATAACTTAAGTTTACAATAAATTATAATTAAAAATGATGTCTTTCTAAAACAAATAGACTTTTTCAAAAAATTACAATTTCAAATATTTATTTTATTCTAACGAAGACTGTGCTCATAAATATCTCATACCAACCCTATGGTCGTTGATTCACTAATTCAGGGATGTTGGATTTTTAGATTGAAAAAATATTTTAGAAAATATCTTTGAAGTAGATGCGGATTCATAGAGTAATTCTTGATCATAATTTCCAATAAGTTCGGTAGTAAAATATCGATTTTCCTGTTGAGACACAATTCTATCTTCAAGGATTTCTCTATATATCTTCTTACGAAGTTTCGTTATAGCATCTATAATAACCTCTGGTTTACGTGGGCAACCTGACAAATAGACATCGACATGAATTAACATATTGACTTCATGAACACTATGATAAAAATCAGTACTGAACATACCTCCTATTTTTAAGCCTAGCTCCCTAACAAATAGTTCGCTCATCGTCCTTGCCTTTTTGTGAGGTGGCGAACGACTCTCTCTTGTGACCACTGCTCTTCTCTCTCCCTGTTCTTATTCTCAAGCATGAATCGCTTCGATCTGACGACGAAAACAAAAAAAATCGACACTCAAATCAACAATGCGCAAGATATGCTAGTTGTCCTTGTCGGTGTTAAATTTTTTTATCCAATTAAATCGAATAAACCAAATAAATCAAAATTTTGGATCAAATTGAATTTTTAGACCCTATTTTTTAATATCGAAACTGAATTTTATTAAACAAAATTGATTTTTTAGACCTAATTAGTAAATTCAATTAATTCAGTTTTTAATATATTTTATTAGTTTAGTTTATTGGGTTATTTTTAAAAATTCGACGGATTCAGTTAGTTCGAAAAAAAAATTGATTCTCAATTCTGTTCAATTTTAACCGAATAACTCATCTTTATTTTGTCGGGGAGAGAACAACATTTGATATACTAACAGAAACAACATATTTAAACAAGACAAAATTATTTACCGTGTAAGATGAAAAAGTGTAATGCCACCTAATAATTGTCAAAGTTATCAATGAGATTTTGTCCCAATACATATGTATTACACACGAAAAAATGTAATGCCATAATACTACTGATATTTTTCCTTACTGATCCTTCCCCCCAAAAAAACCTAATTAAAGTCCTAGAGTCTAACTAACCTAATTAAAGTCCTGATATTTGAGCTTGTATAAGTTTGATAGGCTTTTTATCATTTTATAGGGATTCACAATCAATTATCAATAATTTATCTATCTATATTAACTGGTATAATATTCTTTGTTGGCAAAATAACTTAACTTATAGTTTTTTTGATGATAGTTTCACTAAAGTGGTCATTGTTTCTATTTTATTGAAAATAATATTATATTTAACTAGTAGTCTTGATAAATTTTGCCCGGAATAACTTTCATTTTTCTTGAGCTCATCACTTCTTTTTCTTTATTTTCCTATTTTTGCTTAAACTTTAATAATTTATTTTTTGATCTACCTCCGGACTATATATTAGAGCAAATAATGACAAAACTAGCAGGTTCACTTGTAAAAATAGATGGGAATCATACATCCCCATCAATATATAGAAAGGGAGCACCACAAAAAAATGATCCAAAGGATCTCCTCTCCCATACTAGTGTCACATGTCCACTGACCAATGAAAGAATTTAGACAACATTTGTTGCATTGTCATAGTAAAAGAGTATCTAAGTAATGGCCAACACTATTTTATTCATTTTCATCTTAGTTAAGTTGTAATTGCCATAGAATATACAACATGAAATTTGGCAATGATCGAATATTTTAAACTTGTATAAGCGCTTTCAAAATATTATTATTGTCAGAATTTGATATTTTATATCAAACAAGTAATAATCCTTTGTTCTCTTATTTGTTAATGGTATTTTTTGTTTATGGATTTTTTTGTGTCGTAGAGATTATCGGCAAAAATGTTCCATCCAAATTGAATTTGGCTGTTAAACAAAACATGTATCGGTCAAATTTAACTTTAGTTGGTAAAAACCTATAATTATTGACCGAAATTTATTTTTAAGTTTTTATTAATCAAAGTTAAATTTGACTAGTAATGTGTAATTTTTTACTAGTTAAAGTTAGATTTAACTAGTAATATTTAATTTCTTATTAGCAAAGGTTAAATTTGACTTATAATATTCAATTTTTTATTAAATAAAGTTATATTTGATTGGTAATATTTAATTTTTTATTGAACAAAGTTAAAATTGATTGGTAATATATAATGTATTGCTAGCTAAAATTAGATTTTATTAGGAATATTTAAATTTTCACTAATTAGTTTTATGTTTAATTTTTTTTATAAAATTATATTCAATATTGCATTAGATTATTTTTTTAATTTTATTTTTTTCCAAAACAATTTTCTTTTAGTAATAAGTTTTATACTATTGTTACAGTAATATTTTCTTAGGATGATATATTATCTTTGATTGATTAATTTTGATGGATCCACCTATACTTGTTAAACCAGTACATCTAAATCAATCAATCTATACAGGCAACTATCATTTGGTATTTAAATTGTGAATCAGATAATTCGTCCTCCTCTCTGTTGTAAATAAAAGCAATATAAGCAGTCTTATATTCGCACAAAAAAATAGCATGCAATAGACAGATAAATAAAGGAGTAGGATTTAAAATATAGTTATCCGGTTGAAGCGTTGGCACGGCGACTGTCCTTAGAGAATTTATTGCCGTCTCACGGTACAAAGTCTCTCCGGCAAAATTCCCCCAAGATCCGACAACCTCAGATTGCCGGAAGACCAAGCCTCAGGACAAGAAAGCAGTGAAAAAACTCGACGAGAAGAAAGCAGAAAACCGTGCAGAATGAATCGCACAGAGAAGAGAAAGGAGGAGAAAGCTCGAGGCTTGAGTGAAGAATAGAGGTGTTGCAAGTCCTCTTTTATTCACTCTGAGAAGTTACGAAGCAGTGCTTCGCTAGCGAGGAAACACGTCTCAGTGTCGCGTCCGCATCCCTTCCTCACGCGCGGAACAAAATCGAAAAACCAAACTCTGGTTTGGTTCAGAACGAACCGGACTGCCCGTGGATTTACACCCCCCCTGCGCGCGTTAATCGCGTACGTGACGCCCGATTTATGGATTTCCGGCTCGAACCCCCCAAATCCACTCGATTTGGGCTTGGCCCGCGCATACGTGTAGGTCCCCTTATCATTGCTAAGCAAGGATAGAAGGACTTCCTATATAAGCCCTTTCAAGCTTCTCCACTTAGCAATATGTGAGACTAAAAACACTATAAAAAAAATACTTTGAATTTAAAACAAAATTCCACACTCTCTTCTCCACTCATTATTATATGCACATTTTTTTTATTTATCTTCCATGCTAAAAAATAATGAGTTGTTTAAATATTTGGACAAATAAATTTAGTTGATAATTATTAAAATTAAAATTGATCAATAAATGTTTTAAAAAATAATAATTACATGTCAAATTTAATATTATTTAATTAATTTAAAATATTTATTAATGAAACAAAATATTATTTAAATAAATTATGAAATTTGTCAAATTTTTTAAAAATTTAACAAGTAATGTGTATATTTTACTTTATTTTATTTTTACCATTTGAGTTAAATTTAATTTTATTAGTTATTTTTAAATATTTATTAATCAAATAATTTATTTTTTTAACAAATTAATA
This sequence comes from Zingiber officinale, assembly GCF_018446385.1. Taxonomy (NCBI): domain Eukaryota; kingdom Viridiplantae; phylum Streptophyta; class Magnoliopsida; order Zingiberales; family Zingiberaceae; genus Zingiber; species Zingiber officinale. Next base: position 255,924 of record NW_024589934.1, on the reverse strand, counting down.
AACCATACTTTATTTAACCACCGATTGGTGTCGCTGTTAGCTCTATTTATCCTCCGTTCGAGACACGTCAAGAAACCGGAACCTTTTTCTTCTTGTCTTCATTGAAGAAAACAATAAGTGTCAAATTGCAATATATATGGGAGAGGGTGGATTCACAATTGCTTGTCCTTGAACCATTGATTGATCTAAGTCTCATGAGTCTCATTTAGTGCTTCTTTTGTTGTGAGACATAAGCGCAGACATGAGATTCATATATAGGTGATTATTATCTTTTCTAACTATGCTAATCCAACAAGGTAATGCCTATCCAGATTAGATAGTTTTAAATTTATGATTTTATTGACTTATTTTTATTATATACCTTATGTTGTTGGATGCTCTCATTATGCATAATCATGTTGACAAGTTTGCAGCTAGCTATTTAGTTTTTTATGTTGTGTTCTAAGCTTAAACTAGTGAAGTGTCAACTTTTACTACTCGGTGCACTAATTGTGGGAATTACATGTGCAGGAAACATACTACATGTTATATGGGTACCCTCTTAGGCATTCCTTCTATAATGTTCATGTCATCCTAAGTTGCTTCTACTGTTTGAATCCTCTCTAGCACTTAGTCTAGTTTTGATCCGATTGCAGTTATTTCTGCTTGCTAGGAATAGTCTTGCATCCTCTAGCTCCATTCCATCCTCAATTCCTCATTCCAACCTACCATTTGTATGGCTTTTAGAGCTGATATATTACAATATTGATGTATACCTTCAAATATTTGCTTTTAGCTTCTTAGCATATATGCAGTATGATATTCTCTCTCTAACATTACCATAATTCTCTAGCAATATTATTCTTGCCAAAGGTCTCTTGCATTGGTAAAATGCAGTGGATAAGTCTATTAATCTCTTTGTCATTTCCTCTATGTTTTGCATACTTTAATTCCCTTTGAATTATTTTATCAGGAGTATGCTCACTAAAATTCCTAGTAGTTCCACAACATTTATTGATAATTCTCTCTTGTGAATTAAGGATTGACATAGGGTATGAGTTTCAAGCATTATACTAGTTGGTTGCACCTTCATCTCTATGTCTATTTTGTCCAAGTTCTTTCCACTTTAGATCCTAGCTATTGAGTATGAAAAATAATCTTTAGTTAAAGGCTTGTCAATTAGGATAGATATACGGTACTTGTTGCTTAACATTCCATCACAATCATACTTTTTGCACTTTTTCCTTTGGTCCCTTTTGATATAGAATCTAAGTTGTGTTAATTAAAAACTTATAAATACTTTATTTTATTTGTTGATGATAAAGTGATATGATTTTTCTTAATAGAGCTTTCCAAAAAGGTTCTTGTTAAGTTGGAAAAGAAAAACTCAACTCAGTGTGCCTATTTAGATTTTGAGTGATGATTCTTAAGAATATTGTCTCATGCCTCTTAGTTTTTCCTCTATAGCCAAGGTACCCTATATCAGTTATATTGTACCCTTATATTTTTGCTTGACCTATACCCTACATCAGTTTCCGTCTCACAACAAGAGGTTTTTGTTTGTATTTGGTATTCAATATATGGAGCCTCGCCTTGCTTTTAAGATATACTTCTCAATAATAGCTTAAACTATATGATTAAGCAAGTATTTTGATGTCAACTTCCTATTTCATTTGATGTCAAGTTATATCTATGTGCTCAATAGGCCGGAAATTCATGGACGAGTGTATTTGCATGAGAGCACTTACTAAAGATATACAAGACTTCAACATATGCTTTTTCAACCATCAAGAGAAAATGATCTAAACACTTTTTGACATCTCGTTTAGATTTTTTTTTCAGTTATTTAACAGTTAATTTTATTTGTCATTGTTGAATAATTTATTACTTTTTATAACATTCATATTTTTATTGGTTATTTAAATATTTATTAAAATTTTATTGATTATTATTTTATAGAAATGATTGATAAATTAATAAAAATATATATATATTGATGAGTAATTTAAAAAAATTACTGATGATATATATATTTGGTTTATGTTTTTAAAAATTTATGTCCTTTTATTTTTAAAAAAATATCAATCAAATATATATTTATATGAGATTTTAGAAGTTACCATTTATTTTAAAATTTTACCCGCTAAATATATATTTGAATGGTATTTTTAAAAGTTTATCGGACATTTATTTAAAAAATTATTGAACAAGTATATATTTGGATAGTATATTTTAGAAATTATTAGCAATTTATTTTGCCGATAATAGTTTAAAAAATACCGTCCAAAGTAATAGTTGGCGAATAAAATTTATCCACCATGGATTATTGGCCAAGTTTCGAGAAAATTTTTTAGTCGATAATATATTACGGGCCAAAAATGAAATTATCGGTCATTTTTATTTGCCGATAATCCAATTTTTTTCAATAATGATCTTTATCATCCTTTTCTTCTCTTATTATCTTCTTAATCATTATATGTCATTTTTCTCGTAGATTCTGAATCTTGACCTATTCAGTTATTATTTTATATTTTTAGGAAGTATTTGATTTAAGTTATTATGAATAATTTTAATTATGTGATTATATTTTCTTAGATGATAATTCAATATTTTTCTATTGTTGTTTGGATTCTTAAACGAAATTAATGAAATCAGCTAGTTAGTTTGAGAGGATAACTCACTCCTAAGAGAAGTTTGATAAGGTAGCAAACATTTATTTTAATATTAAAATCTTGATTAAACAAATTCCATTAATTTATTTAGAAATTTTAATTTTTAAATTTAAATTACTAGGTCCATGGACCTATGCTGGGTCAGTACTGGCATGAATGACTTGGCTCAACAAGTTCATATTCAAACTTCTTGTTCTTATCTTCCTTTCCCGGGTACCACTGCCTGAATTAACTAACGGATTGGAAGGGGGCAGTTCGGTTGGGCCGACCGTTTTTGTCAGTTTGATTAACAAACAATGATACTCGGGTCCATATGGGCCTGGCCCATTTTGCTTAAATATACGAATTTGGCTTTAAGAATTAGGATACCCGTTGATCCCAAGAGAAACAAAGGCGGCGGGTCCCACCGCCAGACCAGGTGACTGGTGAGTGGTTCTTAACGACAACACTGACTGACCTTCTCCAGGCTGGAGTCGTTCTTCCTCGTCTTCCTCCTCCGTCCATCTGGTTCTCTTCCCCTCGATCTCGCTTTCGCCACCAGATCCGCGCGCTGATAGATTGTTGGGTTCCGAGACTGGTTGCCTGAAGGTGTTGTGTTCCGCAAAGCAACAGGTGATGTCCTCTTCCCTCGCTTTATAATGCTCGCTTTTTGTTCTCTTCTCCTCATTGAATTAGGGATCTTCCTCGGTTCCGATCCACTGCTTTCATAAACTCGCGATTAAGTTTATGGCATTGTATTTTTCAATGTATGTTGATGTTCCTTCAAATTGTGATGTCGGGTTGCCCGCTTTTGGTTAGCTATTAACCTGTCCATTGAATCGCTCCATAAGTGAATCTAAGAAAATTTGTCCTGAAGTTGTAATGAGCAACCCAATGCAGACAATACTTAGCTACTACTTGATACATATTATCAAAGTCAATTACCAACAACACCGGTAAATTGTTAGTGGTGGAACTCAGTCAATGAATTTCTTGTCTAATTGCCCAATGCCTTTAGCAATCATGGTATCACACAAAAATTTGCACAGGCGTTGTCTTCAAAATAGATGGCTTATCATAACCATATCATATAACCATTTTCCCTATTATTTCTTTTTCTTTCTTCCTATTCTGTTGCTCTTATTCGGTTGAGCTGTGTTGAAGTTTCAACCTTTGAGCTTTGTGAAAAGAAACCGACTGTTAGTCACCATCCTGTCTTGTCTTATTATTAAAATCAATTACCAAATATTGGTAAGTTATACGTGGTGGGATTTGACTAGTGAACTCATATCTAATTGTCCAATGGCTTGGCCAATCGTGCCATAGACCATTCACCAAAAGCTGATATAGGGCTTTTAAAATAAATTCCTTTTTCTTTATTGGTTTCTCATTTACGGCCATATTGCTGCCCCTATTCAAAGACTAGTAATTTCATCATTTAGAGTCAGCACTCGTTGAAAATCTAGGGAATTTTCAATCATTTACCTATTTTTTGATTTAATGTTTTCCAGTTCTTCTGGTTTCGAGCAATTCTTTCTATTCTACAACTTTCATTCTTAGACTTAAAAGAGATGTAGCAAGATCCCTTTGCTGTTTCACATTGAAATAGGTAAAATTGTATAGCTGAACTGGATATCTTTATTGTTCATTTTTTATACCATGGGCACCATATTCATTTGTTTTGGCACACCTTTTTAGTTAAAGGATTTCAGATATGCATAAACTTATCTGGAGATATATTTTAGGTTTAAAGTTATCAGAAGATTGCTACAGATATGGCGGTGAGAATCATGCTACTGATGCAATTCTAGCCAAGGCAGGTGGTTTGTATGGTGGTGCGATAAGAAATGTAGAGAAAGAGCTTGAAGATTTCAGTTCCTTTCTGACTTCACAGGCTAACATCCCTATTTGTTTGGATCTTCTTCGCATGAATAGAGAATTTGGTATGTTCCAATTATCTATCCATCAAGTTTTTTTTGTCTGCCACAATTTTTGGCTATCAAGTATACAATTTATTGTAATGCTGTGAGGCTGACTACCAAGAAATAGCATGCTTAGAATTACTTAACCAATGTTGTTTAATTCTCATAGTATCTATCATTTCCACTTGAGGCTCATGAGCTATCTTTTTTATCTCTGCCTTGTAAATTAGCACTGTTCCCTTAAATATGGCATGGAAAAAGTTATTCTGACAAATTAGTGAACTAAGGCTTAAGCCTAAAGTCAGCTTTTTGGTAAAATTTTGTGTACAGATAGAAAATTCAATTTGTTTTCCTTTTTGATCTCTCAATGCCCTTTATTCTTTATTTTCCATAGAATAAATCATTAGTTTCATGCTGTAAAGGCTGGCATTATATGACGCCACATAATGTTTTTTGCTTTATTGATTTTTGTGTGTGTGTGCGTGTTAAAAACCATTGAGCCAATGACGATGCTATGCATACTAGAAATTAATGACTACCATTATGCATGAAACAGAGTTTTCTCATCTTTGAGACTGTTTAACTATTAATTCATATATCTCACGTGGTGATGCTAATCTAAAGTTTCCCTTAGTTTATCGTCTTTTTTAAGCTACAAATGTAAACCTTCCGTACCTTAAATGTCAAGTGAAAAATCCAATTTTCTTATTTTTGTCAAACGGCTGTTTCAGGTTGTAGAACCATCGAGAGCAATGGCAACTGGTGTGCCACTCGAGGATGCTCGTGGCCTTACCCAACATTATAGTCGCATGATACAAGAGGCTGAGAGCCTGGTAATTGATTCTACAAACAAGTAAAAAGGGTCTTCTTGGTATTGTTTGTGTATAACACATCTAAATAGATGCATCAGGTTTTTCATGTTTTTGTAGTTTTTCTTTGATTACTGAAGCATAAACAGGCGGCAGAAATTTCAATAAGGCAATTACGGGTGAGAGAATCTGCTAGTCCAGAAAGCACCTCAAAGCTTCAAGCCTCTCAGGCCAAAATGCTTGAAATAAAAGAAAGTATGGCAGTGTTGGGAAAAGAAGCTGCTGCTGAGTCACAACAGCAAAGGCAGACTTTTCAACGTATAGTTGACATGGTATGTCTTGGTGTTCAGTGTTGACAAAATTATTACATAAAGTTAACAAATTTGTGTATTCTTCACTTTGTTCTACTACTGAAGATAGAGGCTGAAAAATCTCTTCATTTAAGAGTAGCTGCTATACTTGATGTTCTTGAAGCTGAGGTATTTACTTTGCTGGTGTTTTATGAATAATTCTTCATCATTTGAAAATCTGATTAGATTTGGTACTGCTGATTTTTCTACAGATTGTCACTGAAAAACAGCAAAAGGTGTCTGCACCACCGCCTCTTCTTTCTCACAATCGCTCTGAAAAAGCCATATACTTTCTCACTGAGGTACCTTAAATTTGTTTGAAACTTTTGCAACCTGAGTTTTTGCTAATACATACTTGTGTATATTTCCAGGCTATGCATCACTTCAATGCTGCTTCTGAAAAGAAATTAAGTTTGGTGGTTGGAGACTATGTTGTCATACCAAAGGTTGGCTTTCTGAATGAATTTGTTTTAGTTCATTTTGTTTATTTTTTAATTTGGAACCCATGTTCGGAGTCGCCCTAAGGATGGAGCACTATGTGTGTGGGGTTGATCTCTTTGGACGAGCCGGGCAGTTTGAGGAAGCATTGAAGTTGGTCGAGTCAATGCCATTTGAGCATGACAAGATGGCTTGGTTGACACTGCTAGGCGCGTGTAGAGTACGCAGTGATTCGAAATTGTCTAGTCGTGTGGCTGAGCACTTGCTTGTGTTGGAGTCTAAACATCACTCGATGTATGTGCTCCTATCGCATATGTATTCAGGGGTGGGGATGTGGGATGATAGGGCTACAATGCAGATAACAATGAGGAGTAGTGGGTTGAGTAAAGTCCCAGATTGGAGCTGGGTGGAGATCAGGAACCAGGTGCAATAGGTCGCATCCTCAAGTCGAATAGATATACGAGATGCTAGAAGTTTTAACAGACATGCTCGCGGCCATTTCTGCATAAGATACTGAAGTTTTTTGTATTCAAATCCATATGTACATGCCATCTTGAACAAGCATGGAATCGAGGATCAAAGGATTTGTCAAATGCACTTGGAATAACATGAGCATACAAAATGGTTATGGATACTTTGATCCTTTGTCATATGAGAAATTGTGTCGAAAAGCCATTTGTTGAACATGTAGAGAGCGAAAACATCCTCGTATGGAATCTCAACTTACTGCAGAAATGAATGCAGTTCTCTCAAGAAGAAGCAGAAACTCTTGTGCATCCCTTCTTCGACTGTAATTCTTGTTCATTCATATCGTTGGTTCAGAAAAAGGAAAAAGGTTATGGACATTGAACCAATTGTCTTTCTTTGGAAAGAGCAGCGATCATATACCTTTGCACAAGTGTATTCGGATAGGAAGTGATCAAAGGGATTGATTTAGATTAAGTTCTCAGAGGTGGCCGTTGAACACCAACATGGAAAAAAGTGCATGCTTTCATCGATGAATGGAATGCTTCTATTGTTCAACTGGGACGATCAAACATATATAAGAAGAATAGAGAGAGAACCATAAATAATACGAGAGTAATAAAATTTATTATTAATTGATATTTATCTTTAAAGATAATATAATATATAATATTTAAAAGGTACCTGGTCATTTGAATAATTAATAAATAATATAATTATTCTAATAATTATAACAAAATTATTAAAATAATTTAAATACTAATTTGATTTGATTTGGTGATTTAATCCGGTCAATTCTGATAATTCTCTTTTATTTCTTTTACTCCCGACAAATTTAACGGGAGATCTTTGACGTTGAGTTTGCTTGTTAACTTGTTGAAACGTTGTCTGGATAATGGTTTAGTAAAGATATCAATGATTTGATTTTCAGCAGAAATATAAGAGACAGATAACTGTTGAATTGTCACATGTTTACGAACAAAATGAAAATCAATTTCCACATATTTTGTACGAGTATAGATTAGATTTGCTTTGAGATATGTTGCTCCAATATTGCCGTACTAAATTTTTGGTGCAATATTTGATGCAAGATGAAGTTCAGAGAGAAGTTATTGAAGCCAAATAATTTCTGACGTTGTATTAGCTATACCTTTATATTCTGTCTCAGTGCTTGAACGAGATATTGTATGTTGCTTTTTCGAATTTCATGAGATAAGATTTTGTCCAAGAAATATTGCATATCCACTAATAGCGTGTCTATCTTCAGGAGAATTTGCTCAATCCGCATCACTATATGCATGTAAATCTCGAGACGACTGGCGATATAAAAGAAGTCCATGTAGAATAGTACCTTTGTGATATCGAAGTATTTTTTTTATATTATCCCAATTTTATTCAGTTGGAGCATGCATGAATTGACAAACACGATATACCGCAAAAGTAATATCAGGGCATGTGATAGTGACATATTGTAAGACTTCAACAATTCTTTGATAAATCTGTGGATCAGACAGAGCAAGAGAGGATGAAGTTGGAGAACCAAGAAAAACACATTGTAGTGAACGAGAGTCAAGTTTGTGTTTAGAATAGGAGTGTAACTATGGGTAATATGCGCAACTAAAAATTTGAAAGAAAGTGTAATCAGGGGTTTGATTATAAAGTTTTTCAAAATGACACTAATGATTGAGTAATTGAGTAGGAAGTCAATTTATGAGATATACTGCAGTGCTAACAGTTTCATTCCAAAATTTACGCGGAACTGGTGGATGATGAAGAAGAGCTAAGGCAGTTTCAACTATATGTCTATGTTTTCTTTCAGCAGAGTCATTTTATTCTGGAGTGTGAGAACAAGAAACTCGATGAACAATTCCACAAGAGACAAAATGACGATGGAGAACTTGATATTCGCCTTCCCAATTAGAATGAAAAGAGAATATTTTACGATTAAAATATCGTTCAACTTAAATTTTAAAATTATAGAATATATCAAATAAATCAGATTTCTTTCTCATAGGATAGAGTCAAGTATATTTATTAAAATGATCAATGAAGGTAACATAATATTGGAAACCTTGATTAGACAAAATAGGTGCAGGGTCTCAAACATCAGAATGAATTATTTCAAGTGGAAAATTAGAAACATGATCAGATGAAGAGAAAGGTAGTTTATGACTTTTAGATTCTATGTAGACTCTACATGAATGAGATGGAGAGGAGGTAATGGAAGTATGTAAACCATACCTATTGATGATTGACTGAACAATACGAAGGAAAGGATGACCAAGTCGAGCATGTCAAGTTGATTTATTTGTGCATTCACAACAAAAGTTTTGATTGAAGAACATTGAAGATATTAGAGGCCATTTTTAATTCTCCCATAAAACACAATAGCATTTGTTCCTCTATCCTTTTATAAGATAATGATTATGATGAAACTAAAAAATGACATTGTTATCAAGATAAAACTGACGTGTAAAAAGTAAATTTTTAGTAATAGATGGAACATGAAAGACATTGCGCATGTAAAAAGTTCGATTAGATAAATGAACATATGTGTTTCCAAGATTAGTAATTTGCAAACCTGAATCATTGCATACTTGAACCGTATCTAAGCCATAATATGACATTATGTCTGTAAGGATATTATAATCTGATGTGACATGATGAATTGCTCCAGTGTTAATATACCAATCAGTAGATGAAAACTCTGGGGTTTTACCATAAGTAGACATAGATGAGAGGACTTTAGGATATACTTGTGAAATAGATGCTTGTCTTGAGGTTGTAGGACCACCAATGAAATTTGAGTCAAATGGCCTAGGACATTGAATATCAAAATGTCCAATTCTGAGACAAAGTTTATATTTTCCCCGAGACTAATCAAGTTTTTTAGGGCATATTTTTCCAGTATGACCAACAATGTGACAAATCTGACATCGATCTGAACTTTGCTTTTAGCCTCTTTGATGTCGTTGAGTATTTGACATCTAAAGTAAAAATAACTTGTCCGACGGTAGCTGTTGGACGACATCACAAGAAAGAGCTTCTATCTTGTGGATGGCGGTTGTGGAGAAAAACCACAGAGACAAAATCGTTAAGGGAACTTTTTTTTGAAGAGAAACACAGAGATTAAGGAAGAGGAAAGAGAAATAAAGGGGTTGGCGGCGAAAGAAAATAGAGAAAAATAAGAAAATTAAAATACGTAGAAAAGAAGAAGAGGTTTGAGGGAAAAAAAATAAAAAATAAAAATGGTTCGTCATTTATTGGATCTCCACCTCAAGAAGTTGAGAGAAGATAAAAAGATATGGTTCTGATACCATGTAAAAAGAAGAATATGGAGAGAGCAAGAAATAATATGAGAATAATAAAATCTATTGTTGATTGATATTTGTCTTAAGGATAATACAATATATAATGTTCAAAAAGTACTTGGTCAATTGACCCATTAATGAATAACAGAATTATTCTAAGAATAATTTTAATAATTATAATAGAATTATTAGAATAATTCAAATACTAATTTGATTTATTTTGATAATTAATTAGTCAATTTTATTAATTCTCTTTATCTCTTTTAATTCTCTCTGGAGCATATCGTCCAAACAAATTATCTTCAGCCATGCTAAAGTGATTAGTAAGAAAGTAATTGTCGGAATAGTTTGACCATTAAAAAGATTATATTTGTTTTATTTATTTTGTACCTTATTTTTTTCATATATAAAAATTATTTTCTTATCTTAATCCAGAATTAGTGGCTAAGTTGGAGTTAATTTTTTATATTTTTAAAATTTTATTTTATAAAGGGTTACTTTGGACTTTTGATGAAGGGAATCTTGACGTTTACTGGGGAAAATTTTAAATTTCTTGTTTTTATAAATTTTTTAAAAATATAAAATTCCATTCAATTGATTTGATTCCAAATCAAAATAAAATTTTGATCTCATCTAATTTAATCATTAACGGAATAAAAGTTCCATTCAACATCTTTAAAATGTATACCTTTTATAAGATTTTAAAATGTTCAAAAAAAAAATTAATGCACCTAAAATCATTAACATCTTCATTTGCCAATAAAAATGTATATATAACAAATAATGAATTGATAATTAAATATGAAAAGTATATTTTCCTTTCCCTGTTATTATTGTTAGTAAAACAAATCCAACAAAATAAATTTAAAAAAATTATCAATTTTGTTTCGCTTTTAATCTGAACATATACAAATTGCTAAAATCCAAATTAAACCATTACTTTCTTTAAATAAATAAATATACAAATTAGTATGCTAATTATTATAATTGCTTCAAGCTTAAGTCATATGGAAGTCAACAACAGTGATGGGGAAGGAGGATTTCTATTTTATTTAAGTTAATTATAATTTAGGTCATATTATAGTATCGAATTGCATTTAATATTATCAATTTTAACTTTATATGTATTTTATTTATATTTAAAAATTTCAATCTGTATTAGTTTTCTTATTTTTTATTAATTTGTTGTGTACCTTAAAATATAATCCTTTAGTATTAATAGAATTTTATTTCTATATAGAAGTTTTACTTTCTAAGAAAATTATTATTTTTACTTCAATCGAAAATTATTTTTAAAATTTAATTTAGAAAGGGAATATGGAAAAAAAAGGAAATTGTGACATTTATGGGGACAAAAAGTAAATACGGAAAAGACAAAGTCTATCAATGTTTTTAAGAATAAAAATTTCCATTTAAAATCCAAAGAATATATATATATATATACATGTTTATCCATGACTGATCTCCTCATGGATACCGATATCGTTGCCATCGAGAAAGAGGAAAGGGAGGAAGATGCATGTGATCAATACTTCCTTCCCTACGATCTCTTGCTCGAGATCTTCTCCTACCTTCCGGCCAAGATGATCCTGCAACTCCAACTCCTCTCCAGGCCTTTCCGCCGCCTCGCCGCCGACCGCCGCTTCCGCCTGCTGCAATCTCAACGCCGCCTCGCCGCCTCCGGCGTCTTCATCGTCGCTCCCTTCTCCCAGAAATTGGACTTCTTTCCACTAGACAACGCAGCGGGCTTGCCACCGTCCTCGTTCGCGTACCTCAAGCTAGTCGGCAAAGTCGCCGTCCTCCTCGCTTCCTCTCGCGGCCTTCTCTTCTACCGTTACTACGGCGGCGATAACTTCTTGGTCGTGAACCCCGCCTGCAATGAAAGGAGGATTCTCCCTGCCCCACTGCAAGAATGCTCCTGGCTGCCGCAGTACAATGGCTTGGCCGTGAAGTTCCTTGACGACGACGACGACCACCTCAAGTGCAAATATCAACTCGTGTACCTACTGCCCATAAGTTCGATAGTATCGTCCAGCCTGTACCAGCTCTGCCTCTACGACTCGGCCGCCGAAGCCTGGATCGTCAACGACCGGCAGGTCGACTTGGGATCGCCCTCCCTGAATCTGAAAAATCTAGTGTTGTTTGAGGGCTCCGTCTTCGTCTCCTCCAGCTCTGCATCTCTCGTCGCCGCCATCGACACCTCCACGAGGCTCGTCAATTTCTTGCCGGTGCCTGACTCCATCTCGCAGGGGGACGAGATCAACGTGGCGGTTTGGGAGGAGGCGGGAAATAGACCGTGGTTGTGCCTGGTGCATTACGATAGACGCTCTTGCAAATTTACATTGTGGAGGTGGTCGAAGGGATCGATGTGGGTTAAGTTCAATGAGGTGGTAGTCGATCGCCGGCGACATGGAAAAGCAATAAAGTATTTCATCCTTCACGACGGTGGAGCGATGAACGGAATGCTTCTATATTTCGACGCCCGCAATAGTGCATATGCTTACTCCTTCAAATGGCAGCAGTTTATCGAATTGAGTACGAAGATGAGAGAATACTACAGCAGATTCATAACCTACACAAATTCTCTTCGCCCATGCTAATGCATACTAAATTGATTATATAGGATGCATGGAAGTAATATTAATTATCAATTTGCTAGCTCTTTCATTATATGTTCATATTATTATATTGTTAGTTCCCTTATATTACATTCATCTATATGTAGATTGTTAAATCACATAAAATTCATTCATGCACAAAATTAGTTATGCTTAAAGATGATTGTTATTGAATAATTTGTCTAATTGATCAACACATTAATATTTTTAGAGAGAATTGTATGACTTTTAAGAAAAATAAATGTTGCCTATTGTTATGTTTGAGTTGGGTCAGAAGTCAGCTTTTTATCCCAGCGGTGACCTATTTGTTGACTTGAAAGTACCATGGATGGTCAAAAACGTACGTTTTAATGGGTTGGTGGCTCGAAACAGATATATTAGTGCAACCGTCACCCAAGTGATTAGGTTTGATTGTGGGTCCCCAGGGCGTAGCACAGATGAGGAGTGCATGGTTCTGTGGCTGAAAGGTCCAGGGATCGATCCTTGGAGTGTCACTGCCTGGGGTTAACGTCTCCGCCATGCACTTTCCACCTATGTACCTGCATATACCTCCCACCATATCCGTGGGACCGGCTCTAGGGGAGCCGCTGATGTGGCGGTTCCACATTTTTTATTAGGTTTGATTGTGGATTTTGATATTTTTACAAGGGATTTAAATTAGTCTTGCATTGTACTTAGATATGTGTGTCTAAGTGTAAGAGACATATAAGACACAAATAGAGGTTAGAGAACTCAAGCTCGATGAGGTCGAGTGATGATATGGATCACGGCACGGCCAATAGTTGATATGCTTGATGGCTTGGATCGAGGTTGGTATACATGTGGATGGCCTGACATGTCTATGGAGATTTGATAAAGTTGAATAAGGTAACTAATGCGGCAATAGAGGGAGACCCATTTGGTACAGGGGTAACTATCAAGTTAGAAATCAAGATCAAAATGGTCAACGCTCAGGTGGCCAAGGGTCGAACAGAGTACAATTGCAATAGCCGGTCGGATCAGTGACGGCTAGACCGGCGGGAGACATGTCCAAGCAGACCATCCGTTCAACATATAAATGGGAACCATTTTTTATAGTGTCACGGTAGTATTTATGCATGTATCTCAAAGCATGCGAACATTTTCCAATGCATCATATGAAAAGATAAGTCAAAAAGTGTTTCTGACATACTTGCATAAGCGAACATGCAAATCTCTAATGTGACATGCTGGAAGCTTCTAAAGTATGATTTACTTACGGGACATGCTCTGTTGTCAGTGGCGCAAGCATCTAAAAGGGTACGATGAGTTATGCAGATGGGTCTTGATCCGGTGGTAAGGAACGGGGGCCTAAAGAGAAAGGGGTCAATGGCATGGGAGAGTCAAAGATCCTGCCGAGCTGGGAGGAGGTCAAAGGTTCGACCGAGCAGGGAAGAATCTCTTGGCCGACCGGCCTGGGTGGACCCCGAGCCGGCACGAAGATAGCTCGACCTTGGGTCGATCTTCCGACGCTCACAAGTTCCTTTATAGGGGAACCACTAGGCCGAACGGCATAACAATTAGCCAGTCCCCCATCCCAGTATATGACCGATCGACCGATCGGTCGGCTCACCCGGGCCGAGGTATGTGTATACCCGAGCGCCCGGGAGGCCGATCGATCAGCCCGACTGGCCCCGGTTAAAGACAAAGGGCTTAGAAGAGGACAAAAGGGGCAGCTAATGATATCATTCTCGAGGTGTCTGCCGCCGACAAGCAGCATGGTCGGTAGCCGAGCCATACCAAGGATCGTACGGAGGGAGTTTCCGCTGACATGATAGAGATATGTTCGGACAATTGCGGTATGGCGTCAGACATACTTTTCTGACACAGTCATCCCGAGGTATGCTTTGAGGGACGTGCACACCTCGGGAAGCGTGCACGCACCTCTCCGGGGTCCTATATAAAGACCCCCGGACTTCGATGGAGGTATGATTTTCTAGCACCATTTACTGTAGCCACAGTTTCTATTCTCTACTTCTTCTTCTCGTCGCCGCCTGACTTGAGCGTTGGAGGGTCGTCGCCGAGAACCCCTTCCCGGCCCGACTTTGTTGCAGGTTTGTCGGAGGCTTACGTCGCTGTGAGGATCACCAGGAAGCAACAGAGAGCGCCACGCCCCCAGTTTTATCGACTCAGTGCACGGACAGGATCAAATTGTCGTCGTCTGTGGGAACGCACCTGAATCAGAGCCGAGAAGATGGAAGAAGCTGGACGCCAACTCATGGTAACGCTCTCTCCCGAGGAGCTCGAAGCACTCATACAAGCGCGAGCCGCAAAGATGGTGGAGCAACAGCAGAAGGCCCAAGCAGAGAGGATAGCACAACAGGCCGCCTCGGTCTCTGGAGGTCGAGCGGCAATGGAGGACCGATCGGAACAAAATTCTATGTGGGCGCAGAACAAAGGGCAGACCGGCACCCCAGGAGATGCGCCGTCCGCCCCCGTTCCGTTTCATCGGGCACTATTCCAGACTCCATCGGAGCTGGCCCTAGCCAACCAGGGGTCGCCCGATAAAGCGCCCGTGCGGAACGCCAGAAAGGGGAAAGCACCGCATACAGAGTCATCCCTCGAGCGGGTCAATCGCCAGTTCTCTGAGGCGATTTTACAAGACCCGCTCCCGAAGCATTACGCTCCGATATCGATCGGGGAGTATAATGGCGTAACTGATCCGGACGACCACCTCGGTAAGTTCGATAACGCTGCTACTCTTCGTCAATACACCGACGGAGTTAAATGTAGGGTCTTCCTCACTACATTATCCGGCTCAGCTCAACGTTGGTTCCGGAGGTTGCCGGACGGATCAATCAAGAGTTTCAGAGATTTTCGAACAGCATTCCTCCATCACTTTGCCAGCAGCCGACGCTATAAGAAGACTAGCGTCAGCCTCTTTTCCATGAAGCAAGGCCCGAAAGCAACTCTCCGAGCCTACATCCAGCGCTTCAACCAAGCCGCTATGGACATCCCCACGGTCTCGTCTGAGACAATGATGCATGCTTTCACACAAGGCTTAGTCGATGGGAACTTCTTCAGCTCGCTCATCAGGAAGTCGCCTCGCAACTACGACCACATGTTGAAAAAAGCGAGTGAGTACATTAATGTGGAGGAAGCACAAGCGGCCCGAAAGAAGGAAGCGCCGGGCAAACCCCCATCCCAAACTGAACGGAGAACGCATATCAACCAGCAACCGCCAAAAGGGCCACGTGCCGAGGGGATGAGGCCACCTCAAGATTTTAGATTGCCCACTGTTCAGCACATTGCGGCCGAGCGACCTCGGCAAAAAGGCAAGGTATGGACGCCAATGTTCTGCAAAATCTATCAATCAGCCACTCATAATACTCGAGACTGCCAAAGTCTCGCCCCGGTCAGTCAGCCTGAGCCGAGGATCTATTGTCGCAGGTCACCTTCACCGGACAGGCAAACTCAGCATCAACGTGCCGAGCGACGAATAATCAGGCGTTCACCCGAGCGGCACCACCATCAGCAGCAACATCACCAGGCAAGGGCCAACCCTCGAGCCTCCCATGAGCAAGTCAGGCCATCTGCTCGGGAAAAAGAAAATAAAAGTAATTCCGCTGGGGGGGAAATCAATATCATCGCCGGTGGGCCAACAAGTGGGGACTCCAACCGAGCCCGCAAGTCGTACGCCCGGCGATTGGAAATACATGTTGTGGGATGCACCCAAGAGAAGGCGAGCAGGCCGGCGATTAGCTTTGGTCCTGGCGACCTCAAGGGAGTCGAAGTGCCGCACGATGACGCTCTCATCATCCGAGCGGTAATAGCAAACTACACTATTCATTGCATCTTTATTGACACAGGGAGTTCGGTCAACATAATCTTCAAAAAGGCGTTCGACCAGCTCCAAATCGACAGGGCGGAGCTACTACCAATGACCACGCCCTTGTTCGGATTCACGGGGAATGAGGTTCAGCTAGTCGGTCAGATTAAGTTGGCCATCTCGCTCGGGGAAGAGCCACTCAGAAGGACGTGGACTGCTAACTTCATCGTTGTGGACGCTCCCTCCGCATACAACGCCATTTTGGGCCGACCGGCTCTCAACGAGTTTCAGGCGGTTGTCTCAACTTTCCATCAGAATATCAAATTCCCCATGGAAGGCCAAGTGGGAGAAGTTAGAGGCGATCAGTTGGCAGCGCGCGGTTGCTATGTGGAGATGGTGCGAGCAGAAGCGAGGTTCGCTTGGAAGGCCCCCCGTATCGAGGTAAATACTATAACCGAGAAGCCACTTACTTTTGTTTATGAAGAAAAGGAGGAGGCATAGATTAATCCCGCTCGATCGGAGGCCACGACGTTCATAGCCTCCGATCGGGAGGCTAGCCAGAAGGAGGAGCTGACCAGGTGTCTTCAACAAAACCACGATGTCTTCGCGTGATCGACGCACGAGCTGCCAGGAATCTCGCCGAGCGTCGCGCAACACGAGCTATATGTCCAGCCGGACGCTCGGCCCGTCAAGCAGAGGAAGCGGGACTATAGCGCCGAGCAGAACATCATAATACGAGCGGAAGTCGAGAAGCTTCTGGAGGCCGGCCACATACGCGAGGTGCAGTTCCCGAGCTGGCTCGCAAATGTGATGCTAGTCTCTAAGCCCGGCAACAAATGGAGAGTCTGCATCGACTTTCGAGACTTGAACAGGACGTGCCCAAAGGATTTTTACCCACTGCCCCGGATTGACCAAATGGTGGATTCGACCGCCGGGTGCGAATTGATATACATGCTGGATGCATATCAGGGTTATCACCAAGTGCCGCTCGCCCGAGAGGATCAAGAGAAGGTCAGTTTCATCACTGTGGACGACACTTATTGCTACAACGTAATGTCGTTCGGGCTGAAGAACGCAGGGGCTACGTACCAGCGACTTATGAACAGGGTGTTCCGGAAGCAGATCGGGCGAAACCTAGAGGCATATGTTGATGATATACTCATTAAATCATTCTGAGCGGCCGACCTCTGTGCAGATATAGAGGAAACTTTCCAGACATTATGGGCGTACACCATCAAGTTGAACCCGCAGAAGTGCTTGTTCGGAGCAAAGAGTGACCGCTTCCTAGGTTATATAGTCACTGAGCGGGAGGCGGAAATAGTTGCACACCTCAAGGATGAACAGATGAATAGGAAAGCGCAGACAGGCCACGAACTGGTCTCGAAAAAAGCAAACAGTGCCGGTCGGGGGGTCGTGTGGCCGATGGGAGGGTGTGGCTAGTATTAGTTCGTGATCATATGGAAGTTCGAAGGTTCGGGTGAGGCTCAGCGCATCCCTCTCGTCGAACCGGCTCTCTGTGGTGGTATACCAGAGGTCGGGGGTGAGGTCGAACTGACGAGAGGAACTGACCATTGGTGATGAGGGCCAAAGCAAGAGATGGCAGAGGTTAAGGAAAAGGATGGTCGGAACAGTGTCTAAGAGGGCACGAGTACGGCGAAAGTGTGAAGAAAAACACAAAAGAACTGAAAGGAAAAGGGCGAAGGGGCCTTACGAGAGATAGGACCAAAGGAGGAGGCGACGGATCACCGGAAAGTGAAGCAACGAGTTCGCCGGAACGCTGCACGAGATGAAGTGGAAGCCTTCGGATGTGCACGCGATATCGCGAAGCGGCTGGGAAAGAGGAGGTGTCCTTATAAACGTTGGGCTCGATCGGCTGGAGCCGTCCGATCCAAGTCACAGGATCCGAGGAGGGGATCTGACCGTCGAATTCGAAAAGTCAGAGGTCACATCAGACCTGACAGCTCGAGTGAACGGTGACGGATGTGCGACCACGTGGCGCTTGCCTACGGGTCGCATTTAATGAGCGCCATCATGCGGGCATGGCCGCGTGCTCAGCCTTAATGGAGATGATTTACACAAATGCCGAGGAGTTTTCTAGGGATAATCAGCATGCCCGCTGTCGGAGCGACGGGACCACGGCAGGCAAATAAAACTTTCCAAGTGCCAACCGGTGACGCACCGATCGGAATCACCCATTTGCCTAGTCCCCGATCAGATAGACACTAACATCAACCACCGAGTGGCAGACACGCCACCGATGCAACGGTCCAGTAGTCGGACTCGCCGCCTCCTTCGACTAGACTTGAAGGGAAGACATGTGATCCGGTGGTAAGGAACGGGGGCCCACAGAGAAAGGGGTCAATGGCACGGGAGAGTCAAAGGTCCTGCCGAGCTGGGAGGAAGTCAAAGGTTCGACCGAGCAGGGAAGAATCTCTTGGCCGACCGGCCTGGGTGGACCCCGGGCCGGCACGAAGACAGCTCGACCTTGGGTCGAGCTTCCGACACTCACAACTTCCTTTATAGGGGAACCACTAGGCCGAACGGCATAACAACTAGCCGGTCCCCCATCAGAGTATATGACCGATCAGTCGGCTCACCCGGGCTGAGGTATGTGTATACCCGGGCGCCCGAGAGGCCGATTGATCAGCCCGACCGACCCCGGTTAAAGACAAAGGGCTTAGAAGAGGACAAAAGGGACAGCTAGTAATATCATTCTCGAGACGTCTGCCGCCGACAAGCAGCATGGTCGGCGGCCGACCCGTACTAAGGATCGTACGGAGGGAGTTTCCGCTGACATGACAGAGATATGTTCGGACAATTACGGTATGGCGTCAGGCATGCTTTTCTGACACAACCATCCCAAGGTATGCTTTGAGGGACGTGCACGCCTCAGGAAGCGTGCACGCTGTTGGATCGTGAAACGTCGATAGAGGGGGGGGGGGGTGAATATCGATTCGAAAAGAGAGCGTTAAAAAGAGTTAAGCGCAGCGGGAAAAAAACTTAGCCAAATGAACACAGTGTTTTTTACTTCGTTCGGAGCCTGTGACGACTCCTACTCGAAGGCTCGTACTCCGTGAGTACTTTCGTTGGGCAATCACTAGCAGTTCGAAAATTATTACAATTTAAAGTACAGGATTACTAATGAAAATAAAGCAAATACCGACATGAATTAAAGAAAAGGAAAGGAGCGTATTGTCGGATCTTTGTTAGCGTCGCAGGAGCGCAGAGCAGTAGAGCAGGCAGTGAAAGACTTTCTTTTCATTGTTCTTCTGAAGCTCCCCTCTAACCCTCCTTTTATATGAGGCTTGGGGCGCCCCGGATCCCTTCCGGGCGTCCTGGTGGGACGTGGCAGGTCCAACCAGCAAACTCCACGTGGCGACACGCGAGTTTGGATAAAACTTACCTCCGGAAGCTCGGATCCCTTTCGGGCGCCCGGACCTCCTATTTCCAGGAACTCCTTCTTCTGCAAAATAGAGTTAGTCCGAGGCAAATATATATCCTGTAAAACAGATTGTTAGCACAGTTAAAGTTCAACAAAGTAATAGAAAAGAGTATGACTTAGATTCCGTCTTTCCGAGACCGGAATCTAGTCACGATCTCGACTTAGATATCCGAAATGGATCTAAGCCGGATCGACGCCTAATGTTTCCTTCCCGGGAACGCGTCCTCGCAGTCACTCCCCTCCAGTGACTTACCTCACTTACCTGCCAGACGTCCGGTCAACCCGTCGACCCGTCTGGACTTCGTGCTAGCCATCCGGTCAGCCCGTCGACCTAGCTGGACTTCGTGCCTAAGCGTCCGGTTAGCCCGTCGACCCGCTTGGACTTCGTGCCAGCTATCCGGTCAGCCCGTCGACCTGTCTGGACTTCTCCTGCACACTTGATCAAAGTGTCAGACAACAACAAACTAACTTAACCTGATTTGTCATTCATCAAAACCTAGGTTAAATCGTTAGTGCTAACCGCACCAGCAGTCTCCCCCTTTTTTATGGAATGATAACCTGGTTAAGTTAGTGAAAACCTATGCAAGAAACAACATGCATTTATGTGGTTTTTAAGTTAGTTTGTATTTTCAGTTTGGTTTAGCTAACTTAATCACCTAATCCTCCCCCTTTGTCATTCATTAAAAGAACTAATGTTAAGTAATCATAGATACAGATAAGGTAAAAAAATGTCAAGTTAATTTGGGGGAGTTTAAAAGGTAGTTTTACCTTTACTTCTTAAAAAAAAACTAAGTCTTGAAAAATAACTGATTTATAACTTAGTAATTTTGAAAAATAGCTAATTTTTCAACACTAAGTTTGTAAAAATTTTAAAATTAAGGAAAATGATTTTTAGAAGCTTAGTTTAAAAAAAATCTAATTTCCACAATTTTCAGTAACAAAATAATTTTTAAAACTAATTTTTGTAAAATTTAACTTTCAACTCAAATTGAACAATTCAATTTTCAAAAACTAAGTTAGATATAATTTTCAAAATCAATTTTCAACAAAAAGTAAAACTCAAAATAACTTAATTTTATAAGAGTTAGTTTTCAAAAATAGTTTTAAGAAATTTTTAAGAAAATATTTTTCAAACACTAACATAAAATGTTGAAAGTATTTGCTAATAATATTCAAAGTAGAATAATTTTAAAACAAAGGAGTTTTCAAAATAATTTTGTAAAATTCTTTTTCAGAATCAAATTTTCAAAATCCAAAAAAAAAATTTGCACATTTTTAACCAAGTTGAGTTTAAACTTTGATTTTCAAAAATAAGTTTAAAATTCAATTTGAAAAACTGAAGTAGTTTTATTTCTCCCCCTGAACCTGACATTAAATCAAATGTCTAACCAGATTGTTACTGACTGACTTATCAGAAGATAGCAGCTTTCACTTGGTTAGTCAAGTTAAGTTCAACCTTAACTTGATTAATGTATATTTTGTATTTAACGCCCAGACTTATGTCGATGCACTGAAATAAGCATCTTAAGTCTTAGACAAGTGGCCTATACATCTCACCCCTTTCTATGTTTGTCAAATACAAGCAAGGTAAGCCTAGGATTTTAGTGAGATGTTCAAAACTAGTCCTATGGGTACATGCTTTCTAAGGATTTTGAACTAGTCTAAGGCTAAAAATATTTTTAAAAATCTAAAAATAGGAAAGTTTTTAAAAAATAAAACATGTTTAACCTATAATTTGAGAATAACCATTTTTGAAAATATTTTTGAAATTTGAAACTCCTAGTCTATTAGGCACATTCCTAGTTTTCTACGTAAATTGCTAAATTCACTTTCAGGGAGTGGTTTAGTGAATATGTCAGCTAAGTTTGACTTGGACTCAACGTATTTGAGTTCAATGTCACCCTTAGTAACATGATCCCTGATAAAGTGGTGTCTGATTTCAATGTGTTTGGTTCTTGAATGATACACTGGATTTTTTGTTAAATTTATTGAGCTAATATTGTCAATTAAAATTTTTACATTTATGATTTTTAAGTTGAAATCTTTTAAGGTGTGCATCATCCATAATAATTGGGCTACACATTCTCCTATGGCTATGTATTCTGACTCAGTTGTAGATAGTGCAACACAATGTTGCTTTCTACTAAACCAGCTAACAAGTGATGGGCCTAGTAGTTGGCATCCACCACTTGTGCTTTTGCGGTCTAATTTGCATCTAGCATAATCTGAATCAAAATATCCTATTAATTCAAAGTCATTGGTCCTAGGATACCAAATTCCTACGTTTGTTGTTCCCTTAAGATATCTAAAAATCCTTTTGACTTGAGTCAAATGGGGTTCTTTAGCACAGGTTTGGTATCTAGCACACATACTAACTGCAAATAAGATATCAGGTCGGCTTGCAGTTAAGTAAAGTAGACTACCTATTGCACTTCTATAATACTTTAGATCCACTGGTTTTCCATTTGGGTCATTGTCTAAGATTGTGTTTACTGCCATGGGTGTTTTTATTTCTTTTGTATTTTCCATTCTGAATTTTTTAAGTAATTCTTTAGTGTATTTATGTTGATAGATGTAATTTCCTTCATTTGTTTGTTTAATTTGTAATCCTAGAAAATATGTCAATTTTCCTACTAAACTCATTTCAAATTCTTGTTCCATTAAGTTGATAAATTCTTCTAAAAAGTCTGAGTTAGTTGAACCAAATATTATATCATCTACATATATTTGTGCTATAAATTGTTAGGACCAAAAGTAGCTAGAGGGGGGGGGGGGGTGAATAGCTCGTCGCGTTCGCTCGTTGCTCGGCGTTGCTTGGCGTTGCTTGTTTCTTCAAGAATATGCAGCGGAAAATACAGAAACAAACACACAACGCTAACACGGTTGGTTTTACTTGGTATCCACCTCACAAGAGGTGACTAATCCAAGGATCCACACCACGCACGCACCCTCCACTATGAAAACACTCCTTTATGGTAACTACCAAGGGCGGAGAAGCCCTACAAGACTCAATACAAGAAGAGAGGGAAAGGATACAAGAAATACAAGCTTACAAGCTTACAATGAGTATAAACCCTAACCCTAGCTTCTCTTCTTGCCTTTGATCCGCCTCTTGACTTGGAAAGCTTCCAAGATCCTTCAAGAACTGACGATCTGATCTTTGTGAGTGCTGTGGAGGAGCTGGCGAGAAATCTGGAGTGAATCGGAGAAGAGATACCGCAGCCATCACACGCCTGCAGCTATAAACGACGCCAACGGTCGGATCCCGATCGATTCGAATGTTCCCAATCGATCGGGGAGGCTTTGGATCGATCCACGGATCGATCCAGCGCCCAGGTGACTCACCGGATCGATCCACGGATCGATCCGGCGCTTATCGCGCGAAGGCCCCCCAATCGATCCATCGATCGATTGGGACCTCTGATCGATCCACGGATCGATCCGAGGCTCTTCGCTGACAGTGCGGATCGATCCATCGACGATCCGAGCCCGGATCGATCCATCGACGATCCGACTTGATTTTGTCCAAAACCAAGTCCCAAACCTCCCAAACCAACATCCGGCAACCTGTTGGTATGTCATGCCTAGCATCTAGTCACCCTCGACCTGCTAGGACTCCTTACCAAGTGTCCGGTCAATCCTTTCGACCCACTTGGACTTTTCCTCGTGCCAAGTATCCGTCAATCCTTTGACCTACTTGGACTTTTCTTTCATGCCAAGTATCCAACAATCCTTCGACCTACTTGACTTCCCAGCACTGGATGTCCGATCATCCTTGATCCATCCGGATTTTCCTCGCCCGCTTCACTCACGGGACTTTCACCTAGCTTCACTCACTAGGGTTTTCCATCTGCCTAGCTTCACTCACTAGGACTTTCACCTGGCTTCACTCACCAGGATTTCCATCTGCCTAGCTTCACTCACTAGGACTTTTCTTCTGCCTGGCTTCACTCACCAGGACTTTCATACTGCCTAGCTTCACTCACTAGGTCTTTCATTTTGCCTAACATCCCAGTTAGGACTTCCCAGTCAAGTATCCAGTCAACCTTGACCTACTTGACTCTTCTTCAATCAATATCTTATTGTCAAACATCTAAACCCAAACCAAGACTCAGCTTGGTTACCCAGGTCAACCTTGACCTGAGGGATATTGCACCAACATAAATATGTCGTTATTTAGTAATTTAACAAACAAGGTTGGGTCAATTTGACCTTGGTTGAATCTTTTGGATGTTAAGTAAGATGTTAGCCTTTCATACCATGCCTTGGGTGCTTGTTTAAGTCCATATAATGCTTTCTTTAACTTAAAGACATAATCAAGATGTTCTAGATTTTCAAATCCAGGAGGCTGACCTACATAAACTTCTTCTTTTATCAGTTCATTAAGAAAAACTGACTTAACATCCATTTGATATAGTTTGAATCCCTTATGGGCTGCATAACTTAGTAACATTCTAATGGATTCTAATCTGGCTACTGGGGCATAAGTTTCATCGTAGTCAAGTCCTTCAACCTGACTGAACCCTTTGGCAACTAGCCTAGCCTTATTCCTAGTAATTTCCCCAGTTTCACTTAATTTGTTTCTAAATACCCATTTTGTTTATATTATTTTCTTATCTTTAGGTGGTAGTACTAGATCCCAAACTTCATTACGCTCAAATTGAGCTAGTTCCTCTTGCATAGCGATGATCCAATCTGGATCAAGTAAGGATTCAGCTACAGTTTTGGGTTCAATTTTTGAAATCAGGAAAATTTGACTTAGGTTCCTAAAGGATGATCTGGTCTGAACCCTTAGGTCTGGGTCACCAATTCTTTGATCAGTTGGATGGTTAGGGTTGATTCTTATAGTTCTAGGGGGTTGATTTGCTTGAGTGTGTTCATCTTCTTCATGATCTAGGGATTGATTGGTTTCTTCAGAATTATTATTTTCAATAGGTTGAAGTTGATTTTGTCCTTGGGTTTCTTCAAATTTTACATTTGTGGTTTCCTCAATTTTTAACGTAATTTTATTATATATTATGTAACCCCTACTGTTTAGAGAATATCCTACAAAAATTCCATTTTCTACTTTAGAGGTAAATTTTCCTAAGTGTTCTCTAGTATTTAAGATGTAGGCTGGACATCCAAATACTTTAAAATATTTTATGTTGGGTTGTTTGTTATAAAATATTTTAAAGAAGGTTTTATTATGTCTTTTATTTAATGTTGTTCTATTTTGCACATAGCAGGCTGTACTAACAGTTTCTGCCCAAAAATATTTAGGTAAGTTATATTCATTTAACATAGTTCTAGAGGCTTCTAGTAAAGTTCTATTTTTTCTTTCTACAATTCCATTTTGTTGGGGGGTTTTAGGACACGAAAATTCGTGATGGTAACCATTCTCAAGACAGAACTTGTTAAAATTATGATTTTTAAATTCTCCCCCGTTGTCACTCCTAATTCTTTTAATTTTAATATCTTTTTCAATTTCAATTTGTTTGCAAAAGTTTGTAAATATTTCAAAAGTTTCGTCTTTATGTTTTAAGAATTTAACCCAAGTAAACCTAGAATAATCATCTATTATTACTAAACAGTATAAGTTTCCATTTATGGATTTGACTCCATGGGAGTCAAAAAGGTCTAAATGTAGAAGTTCTAATATCGAGTTGGTTTGTGGCTGATTGGTTGGTTTGTGAGTGGATTTTGTTTGTTTACCTTGTTGACAAGCATTACATATGGTTGAATCTAGGTTAGGTAATTTCAGTAAGCCTCTCACTAGTCCATTTAATTTGCTTATATTTCTAAAGTTGGTGTGAGACATTCTCCTATGCCATAACCAAGTTTTTTCTTTTTGTGTTAAATAACACTTAATTGAAGAGGTGGTTAAGTTGATAGCATAGATGTTGTCTTTTCTAAAACCTTTTAGACTTATAGTAGGATTATCTAGATGTTTGATTAAACACTCTGTGGATAGAAATTTAACCTTATACCTAGTATCACACAGTTGACTTATACTCAGGAGATTGTATTTAAAATTCTCGACAAGTAGAACATTTGTAATTATGAAATCTATTTTTAATTCAATATTACCTATTCTGATTACCTTGAGTTTGCCGTTGTTTCCAAAGGTAACTGTTCCTAAGCTTTTGTAAGTGAGTTGAGTGAACTTGGTGTGATCTCCAGTCATGTGTTTGGAGCAACCACTGTCCAAAATCCACTTGGTTTCCTACAATGAGTAGGAATTAAGGTTAGTCTTTTATTTTTAAGTTAACTTAAAATAATTTTTAAAGTTAAAATAATTTTAAAGTTAATTTAATTTTTAAAGTTAAAATCATTTTAAAGTTAATTTAATTTTTAAAATTAATTTTTAAAGTTAAAATAATTTTAAAGTTAAAATAATTTTAAAGTTAATTTAATTATTTTAAAAATAATTTTTAAAGTTAAAATCATTTTAAAGTTAATTTAATTTTTAAAATTAAAATTTTAAAGTTAATTTAATAAATTTTTAAAATAGTTTTTAAAGATAATTTAATTTTAAAATAATTTTTAAAGTTAATTTAATTATTTTTTAAAATAGTTTTTAAAGTTAAAATAATTTTGAAGTTAATTTAATTTTTAAAATAATTTTTAAAGTTAAAATAATTTTAAAGGTAATTTAATTATTTTTAAAATAATTTTTAAAGTTAAAATAATTTTAAAGTTAATTTAATTTTTAAAATAATTTTTTAAGTTAAAATCATTTTAAAGTTAATTTAATTTTTAAAATTAATTTTTAAAGTTAAAATAATTTTTAAAGTTAAAATATTTTTAAAGTTAATTTAATTATTTTTAAAATAATTTTTAAAGTTAAAATAATTTTAAAGTTAATTTAATTTTTAAAATAAATTTTTAAAGTTAATTTAATTTTAAAAAAAATTATTTAGTTTTAATTCGAAATTTAATTTTAATTCGAAATTTAATTTTAATTAATTTTAATTTAATTCTAAATTTAATTTAATTAATTTAATTCGAAATTTAATTTAATTAATTTAATTCGAAATTTAATTTTGATTTGAAATTCAAAATTTAACTTAATTAATTTTAATTCAGAATTTAATTTAATTTAATTCGAAATATAATTTTAATTTGAAATTCAAAATTTAATTTTAATTCATTTGAAATTTAATTTTAATTAATTTAATTCGGAATTTATTTTTAATTAATTTAATTTAATTAATTTAATTTAATTTGAAATTCGAAATTTAATTTTAATTTGAAATTCAAAATTTAACTTAATTAATTTTAATTTGAAATTTAATTTAATTAATTTAATTCAAAATTTAATTTAATTAATTTAATTCAAAATTTAATTTTGATCCTTAGTCATCTCACCCGATCTAAGTTTTTAATCAGGGAATCCTATAATTTTGTGAGATGAGTTGGATTTTAATTATGGAGTTTGATTTAAATTGTGTTAGATTCAGGTTTATCTTTGGTCTCTACAAATAGACATTCTTCAGATAAACTTCTAAGCTTGGTGAGTCACTTGGACGTCATTAGAAGTAACCAACCTTTCGAGGTTTTCCGAATAGTCCTATCTACGGAGCTTAGTACTAAACCTTGGTCTAACTAGTTAGGATCCATTTAAGGGTAGCTTCGATCAGTTCCACTTGGCCAAATGCACCAGATCAAAACCATATCTTTCTAGACATGCGATGCCCAAGCTTCCCTAACGTACTATCATCCAAAAACTTCACCAGTACCATAATTCAAGTTAAACTTGATCTCTTTTTAACTAATCCTAATCACCCTGTCGGGTTAGTTTGTTTGGGTTACCCTGTCGGGTAAGTTAGTTTTGGAGGTGCCAGCTATTCTGGAGTCTCCCCCTGAATTATTGGCCTTTAATTTAAATTTTCGTTTTAGGTTTGTGTCGATTTCTTTTATAGTTATAATTAACTTGGTGATAATTTATATTTTGTTGAGTAAAATGTTTAAATTTTGAATTTTTTGATTTAGGTTTATATTTTGGTTTATTCGAGTTTATATAATGTATTTTTTCTTTGGGTATATAATATTGATTAAGTCCTACTTGCGTGGTCAAACACGCTTTCGGAACTCAAGCTTGATTAGTAGATTTATATTGGGTTATTAATGATTTAAAGGTTTTATTTGAGTTCGACTTGTATCCAAGTCCGGTTTTATTATAACATGCTTTTTGATTGTTCAGGATTAAGTCTAGATTTTTTGATCTTGTAGTGAATTTTTCTAGTATTTCTTTTAAGTTATTAATTTCTGATTTTAATGATGAATTCTCTTCAAGTATTAGATCTTGAGTTGGATTTGAATTTTTTATTTGTTCCTTGAGTTCTTGATTTTCCTCAAGGAGTGATTTGTTTTCATTTTCTATTTTAATTAACTTACTATTTAAGCAGGAAATAATTTTAATTTTTTTTGTTTAAATTAAAATATATCTCATCCGGGCCTTCGAAAACGAGTACAGACTCGTGGCTTGATTCGGGTTCGGACCCGTCTTCATCTCCCGACTCGTCTTCCGTTTCAGCTTCGCGGGCCATCAGCGCGAGGTGGCTCTGGTGCTTCTGCTCTTCTACCTCCGATTCGTCTGAGGAGGAGTCGTCCCACGTTGCTTTGAGGGCCTTTTTTTTGGTTGGCTTCGGTTTGTCGAATTTCAGTCTTGGACATTCATTCTTGTAGTGCCCCCTTTTGTTGCATCCGAAGCAAGTCACATTCTTTTGTTCCGCGGGAGGACTGATCTTTTGAAGGTCCTTTTTTCTGAAGCTCCTTTTTCTCCTGGTGAACATTTTTCTTACCAAGTTCACCAGGTATTCTTCGTCTTCTGAATCTTGACCGAAATCCTCTTCGGATTCAGACTTGCTCTTCTTTTCTTTGGATGAGCCTGCAAATAAAGCAATACCTTTCTCGGCTCCAACATTAGTTTGTTCATATAATTCTAACTCACAGAAAAGCTCATCTAATTTTAACTTAGATAGATTTTTTGAAATTTTGTAGGCATCTACGATCGATGCCCACAAGCTATTACGAGGAAAGGCATTTAGTGTGTACCTTATTAAATCTCTGTTTTTCATCTGGTGGCCTATCGCGTGGAGTCCGTTGAGGACGTCCTTGATTCTTTCATGCAGTTGACTTGCCGTTTCCCCTTCCTGCATTTTTATATTAAATATTTTATTTAAAAGTAGGTCCCTTTTTGTTACCTTTGCATCGCTTGTTCCTTCGTGTAGCTCGATCAGTTTGTCCCACAATTCTTTAGCATTCTGATGCGGTCCGACGCGATTCAACTCTTCTCGTGTTAGGCCGCAGTGTAGTGTGTTGATTGCCTTGTTTTCTGTTGATGTCTTTTTCCTCATGTCCGGAGTCCACTGTTCCGGGTCTAGTGGATTTCCGGAGTTGTCGACTGGAGTTCGGTACGCCTTTATGACGCTGAACCATTAATCGTAGTCTGTCTTTAGGTACACCTCCATTCTTTTCTTCTAGTACGAGAAGTCATCCCCGTTGAATAGGGGAGGACGTACTATGCTAAAGCCTTCTAGTTGAGACATCCTGCACACAAGTAAGCAACGAAAAAGAATATCCCAAGACTTGGTCTTGGATTAGCAGTGCGGGAAAAAAAATAGGAGTATCTAAATTAGTGTTGCACCAATATAGATTTAATTGCAACGAAGAAAAATTCCCAAATTAATAATAATAATATCAGATTAGAATTAAGCGTAAAACAAAAAGAAAAAGAATATTTTCACCCCCTGTCTGATTGGTGGTTGCACCAAATCAGAGCGGTACCTGCTCTGATACCACTTGTTGGATCGTGAAACGTCGATAGAGGGGGAGGGGGGTGAATATCGATTCGAAAAGAGAGCGTTAAAAAGAGTTAAGCGCAGCGGAAAAAAAACTTAGACAAATGAACACAGTGTTTTTTACTTCGTTCGGAGCCTGTGACGACTCCTACTCGAAAGCCCGTACTCCCTGAGTACTTTCGTTGGGCAATCACTAACAGTTCAAAAATTATTACAATTTAAAGTACAGGAATGCTAATGAAAATAAAGCAAATACCGACAAGAATTAAAGAAAAGGAAAGGAGCGTATTGTCGGATCTTTGTTAGCGTCGCAGGAGCGGAGAGCAGTAGAGCAGGCAGTGAAAGACTTTCTTTATCGTTGTTCTTCTGAAGCTCCCCTCTGACCTTCCTTTTATATGAGGCTCGGGGCGCCCCGGATCCCTTCCGGGCACCCTGGTGGGACGTGGCAGGTCCAACCAGCAAGCTCCACGTGGCGACGCACGAGTTTGGATAAAACTTACCTCCGGGCGCCTGGACCTCCGTGCGCCCGGATCCCTTCCGGGCGCCCGGACCTCCTATTTCCAGGAACTCCTTCTCCTGCAAAATAGAGTTAGTCCGAGGCAAATATATATCCTGTAAAACAAATTGTTAACACAGTTAAAGTTCAACAAAGTAATAGAAAAGAGTATGACTTAGATTCCGTCTTTCCGAGATCGGAATCTAGTCACGATCTCGACTTAGATATCCGTAATGGATCTAAGCCAGATCGACGCCTAATGTTCCCTTCCCGTGAACGCATCCTCGCAGTCACTCCCCTCCAATGACTTACCTCACTTACCTGCCAGACGTCCGGTCAGCCCGTCGACCCGTCTGGACTTCGTGCCAGCCATCCGGTCAGCCCGTCGACCTAGTTGGACTTCGTGCCTAAGCGTCCGGTCAACCCGTCGACCCGCTTGGACTTCATGCCAGCTATCCGGTCAGCCCGTCGACCTAGCTGGGCTTCGTGCCAGACATCCGGTCAGCCTGTCGACCTGTCTGGACTTCTCTTGCACACTTGATCAAAGTGTCAGACAACAACAAACTAACTTAACCTGATTTGTCATTCATCAAAACCTAGGTTAAATCGTTAGTGCTAACCGCACCAACACACGCACCTCTCCGGGATCCTATATAAAGACCCTCGGAGTTCGACAGAGGTATGATTTTCTAGCACTGTTTACTGTAGCCACAGTTTCTATTCTCTACTTCTTTTTCTCGTCGTCACCTGACTTGAGCGTCGGAGGATCGTCGCCGGGAACCCCTTCCAGGCCCGACTTTGTTGCAGGTTCGTCGGAGGCTTACGTTGCTGTGAGGATCACCGGGAAGCAGCAGAGAGCGCCACGTCCCCAGTTTCATCGACTCAGTGCACGAACAGGATTAGGTTCCTTTGTAGGTCAACCGGTGGTCACTCGGTCAGGATCTCCCTGCTCGGTCGTACTACATAAAGCAATCTCTCTTCACTTATCCTTTCCTTAGTCGGATGGCTGCCTCTCCCTCGAACGGTCATGCCGCCAGCTCGGCCGGACCGGCAGACGGGGGATGTACTATATGTTTGTCTCTTAACCTTATGTTCTTCGTTTGGCCTTGCTCGCCCGATTGGACATATCGTTCGTCCGACCATGACAGGTCCGTTCGACCGATCTCGCTTGATCTGTGAATGTTGTCTCTTTGTCTTCCTTAACTTTGACCTCTACATCAGTCGGTCTTCCTTGCATGACCCCTCTTCATCACCGTATCGCAAACTTTCCTCTCAAGTCTGGTCAAAGAATGTTGCAAGTCTGACTGACTGGATAGTTAGTATGTTCTGGGCCTCCTTTATTCCGATCAGACGCATTAGGGTTTAGAGCTGCCGCTCAGTTATGATATTCATTGCAAAAGGGTTTATAGCCACCGCTCTACTGTGATGTTCGTTGTGCTAGAGTTTATAGTCGTCGCTCGACTTTGATGTTTGTCGTACATGAGTTTATAGTCGTCGCTCGACTCTATTGTGGATAACACTGAGCCATTTTTCTAATTTCCCCTCGATCTCTACTTTGACTGCTCCTTCTTACGTAGTGCATTTTAATTGCCGTTAGCGTCATCATAATTTCTCGAAAATCATTCAAATCCCTAGCTATTAATGCAAAGTACGTTTGGTCATGGCCTTTAATAATGCGCTTTCTCTCCTCATTAATGTCACCTATGATCGAATGTCACGCGATTCCTTTTCCTACCACCGCATGTGTGATATGACAAGCGGTTGTTAGGTTTGTTGTGATGGCTACCATTTCAAATTCCACGACTGCGATGAAGCTTTATTTTCCAAAGCCTTCGATTAGATGGCTCGGATTAATCGCCTATAGGATTTTTAAGCCCTTAACTTTTTCCTTCACCCTATCGCATTCCTCGTCTTCATCTTCCTCATCTCCTTGCTCTTCTTTCTCTGTTTGTTGTTGGCGATCTCTCCTTTTCCGGTAAATTCTTTCTCCTTTCTTCCTTTAAATCTTCAATTTCTATCCTCTACTCCATGGCGTGCTCTCCTTCCCCACCCCAGCTGTCCCCGAGGTGTGGTATACTTTCATCGAGTCCAAATTTTATGGTGATGAGGTCAACCAAATGAAACTGACCTATCATTTTCTTGATGATTATCAAATTATCATTCCCTCCGCTTATGATCCCCCTCACACACTTCCAAATGACTTTCTCCCTTCATTAAGAACCAGTTTTATGTCGGCCTATGCTTTTCCATCCACATTTTTTTCTCTGAAATTTGTACATACTTTCACATTCCCATGCATCAGTTAGTGTCAAATTCCTTCAGACTACTGTGCGGGGTCGTTGTATTATTCCGTCTGTATAGGATTCCTCTTATGCTTTGCGTTTTCCACTACTTTTATTACCAGAAGCTATCTGACATAGTGATGTAGATTACGGACTTGCATTATTCGAGAATCCAGAATTAGAGAGCATATTATCTTCGATTGGCGAGGCTTCCAAGATTGGAGCAGCAACCTAAGGTGATTTTGATGGTATAGGGGAGTTATTAGAGAGTTCTGGAGAAGGACCTAAGATGTCATCACTTCTGACAATATTAGGTGACATCAAGAAGGTGTCACTTGTATCTGGAGGAGAGATCGAAGAAGCTACTGAAAAAGGGAATAGGGACTCATCAAAAGTAACATGTCATGAAATATAAATTCGTCCTGTTGGTATATGCAAGCAATGATAACCATGGTGCAAATTGCTATAATCAAGAAAAACACATTGTAGTGAATGAGAGTCAAGTTTGTGTTTAGAATAAGGGCGTAACTATGGATAACATGCACAACCAAAAATTCAAAGGAAAGTGTAATCAGGGGTTTGATTATAAAATTTTTCAAAGGACACTTATGATTGAGCAATGGAGTAGGAAGTCGATTTATGAGATATACTGCAGTACTAACAGCTTCATCCCAAAATTTATGTGGAACCGATGCATGATGAAGAAGTATTAAAGCAGTTTCAACTATATGTCTATGTTTTTTCTAGCCATTTTGTTCTGGAGTGTGAGGACAAGAAACTCAATGAACAATTCCATAAGAGACAAGATGACGATGGAGAGCTTGATATTCGCCTCCCCAATCAGAATGAAAAGAGAGTATTTTACAATTAAAATATCGTTCAACTTGAATTTGAAAATTACAGAATATATCAAATAAATCAGATTTCCTTTTCATAGGATAGAGCCAAGTATATTTACTAAAATGATCAATGAAAGTAACATAATATTGAAAATCTTGATTAGATAAAATAGGTGCAGAGCCTCAAATATTAGAATGAATTATTTCAAGTGGAAACTTAGAAACATGATCAGATGAAGAGAAAGGTAATTTATGACTCTTAGATTTCATGCAGGCCTTATATGAATGAGATGGAGAAGAGGTAATGGAAGTAGGTAAACCATACCTATTGATGATTGACTGAACAATACGAAGGGAAGGATGACCAAGTCGAGCATGCCAAGCTGATTTTATTTGTGCGTTCACTAACAAAAGCTTTGATTGAAGAACTCTGAAGATAGTAGAGGTCATTTTTGATTCTCCCATAAAACACAATAGCATTTATTCCTCTATCCTTTATAAGATAATGATTATGATGAAACTCAAAAATGACATTGTTATCAAGACAAAACTGATGTGTAGAAAGTAAATTTTTAGTGATAGATGGAACATGAAAGACATTGTGCATGTGAAAAGTTCGATTAGATAAATGAATATGTGTTTTCAAGATTAGTAATTTACAGACTTGAATTATCGCCTACTTGAACCGTATCTGAGCCATAATATGACATTACGTCTGTAAGGATATTATAATCTGATGTGACATGATGAGTTGCTCCACTGTCAATATACCAATCAGTAGATGAAAACTCCGGGGTTTTACCACAAGTAGGCACAGATGAGAGAACTTTAGGATATAGTTGTGAAATAGATAGTTGTCTTGAGGCTGTAGGATCACTAATAAAATTTGAGTCAAATGGGTTAGGACATTGAATATCAAAATGTCCAATTCCGAGATAAAATTTTCATTTTACCCGAGATCAATCAAGTCTTTTAGGGCATATATTTCCAGTATGACCAACGATGTGACAAATCTGACATCGGTCTAAACTTTGCTTTTGGCCTCTTTGATGTCGTTGAGTATTTGACATCTAAAGTAAAAATAACTTGTCTGGCGGCAGCTGTTGGATGGCGTCACAAGAAAGAGTTTCTATTTTGTGGATGACGACCGTGGAGAAAAACAACAGAGACAGAATCGTTAAGGAAACTTTTTTTTTTTTGGATGAAAAACATAGAGATTAAGGAAGAGGAAAGAGAAACAAAGGGGTTGGCGGTGGAAGAAAACAGAGAAAAACAAGAAAAGTAAAATACGTAGGAAAGAAGAAGAGACTTGAGGGGAAAAAATAAAAAATAAAAAAGAGTTCATCGTTTATTGGATCTTCATCTCAAAAAGTTGAGGGAAGATAAAAAGAGATGACTATGATAACATGTAAAAAGAAAAATAAGGAGAGAGTAAAAAATAGTATGAGAGTAATAAAATTTATTATTAATTGATATTTGTCCTAAGAAAAATATAATATATAATGTTCAAAAAGTATTTGGTCAATTGACCAATTAATAAATAACAGAGTTATTCTAATAATTTTGAGAAGTATTCTAATAATTATAACTGAATTATTAAAATAATTTAAATACTAATTTGATTTAATTTAATAATTTAATCTGATCAATTTTGATAATTCTCTTTTATCTTTATTTTTAATTCTCTCCAGAACATCATCACCCAAATAAATTATCTTCAGCCATGCTAAAATAAGTGATTAGCAAGGAAGTAATTGTCGGAATACTTTCACCATTAAAAAGATTATATCTGTTTTATTTATTTTGTACCTTATTTTTTTTAAAACATTAATTTGATTTTTTTTTTCATATATAGAAATTATTTTCTTATCTTAATCCAGAATTAGTGGCTAAGTTGAAGTTAATTTTTTTATGTTTTTAAAATTTTATTTTATAAAGTGTTACTTTGGACTTTTGATGAAGGGAATCTTAACGTGTTTACTGGGGAAAATTTTAAATTTCTTGTTTTTATAAATTTTTTAGAAATATAAAATTTCCATTCAATTGATTTGATTCCAAATCAAAATAAAATTTTGATCTCATCTAATTTAATTATTAATGAAATAAAAACTCCATTTAAAACAAATCAAACAAAATAAATTTTTAAAAATTATCAATTTTGTTTCGCTATTTAGTGTCAATCTGAACATATACAAATTGCTAAAATCCAAATTAAACCATTACATTCTTTAAATAAATAAATATACAAATTAGTATGCTTATTATTATAATTGCTTCAAGCTTAAGCCATAATTTAGGTCTAATTATATAGTATTGAATTGCATTTAATATTATAAATTTTAAATTTAAATGTATTTTATTTATATTAAAAAAATTTAAATCTGTATTAGCTTATTTTTTGTATTAGTTAATTTAAACTTGTACCAGTTCTGCCTCTACGACCCGGCCGCCGGAGCCTGGATCGTCGACGACCGGCAGGTCGACTTGGGATCGCCCTGCCTAAATCTGAAAAATCTAGTGTTGTTTGAGGGCTCCATCTTCGTCTCCTCCAGCTCTGCATCTCGCGTCGCCGCCATCGCCACCTCCACGAGGCTCGTCAACTTCTTGCCGGCACCTGACTCCGTCACGCAGGGGGACGAGATCAACGCGCGTGGCGGTTTGGGAGGAGGCGGGAAATAGACCATGTTGTGCCTGGTGAATTACGATAGACAACGCTCCTGCAAATTCACATTGTGGAGGTGGTCGAAGGGATCAATATGGCAATGAGGCGGTAGTCGATCGCCGGCGACATGGAAAAGCAATAAAGTATTTCATCCTTCAGGACGGTGGAGCGATGAACGGAATGCTTCTAATTTTCGACGGCCACAGTAGTTCATTTGCTTACTCCTTCAAGTAGCAGCAGTTTACCAAGTTGAGTACGAAGATGAGAGAATCCTACAGCAGATTCATAACCTAGCTATACAACTTCTCTTCGCCCATGCTAAATGCTAATGCTAAATTGATTAGGATGCTAATGCTAATGCACCACTAGCATTGAACTGCCTTATTTTTATTTATCAATTTTCTCTTTCATTATATGTTCATAGTATTATATTGTTAATTAGTTCCCTTATATTACATTCATCTATATGTACATTGTTAAATCACATAAAATTCATTCATGCACAAAATTAGTTATGCTTAAAGATGATTGAATAATTTGTCTAATTGATCAATACATTGATTTTTTTAGAGAGAATTGTATGACTTTTAAGAAAAATAGATGTTGCCTATTGTATATGTTCGAGTTGGGTCAGAAGTCAGTTTTTTATCCGAGCGGTGACCTACTTGTTGACTTCAAAGTACCATGGATGGTCAAAAACGTTTTAATGGGTTGGTGGCTCGAACACAGATATATTAGTGCAACCGTCACCCAAGTGATTAGCACTATAAGAATAATGGTCTTTAAGAACACGCATAAATGTTTTTATAGTTTATTTTTTATGACACTTATGTTTTAGTGATATAATCGAAAAACGTCCTATAAAGTGATGTCGTTTTAGATCCTCTTTCATTCATGACATTTTATAATGTCGTTATACAAAATCAATACTAAATTTAAAAATGTCATAATATAGGGATGTAACGACAATATAAAAATGTTAATAAAAATTTTATTTTAATGACATTTATATATGTCTTGTTATTATCATAATAATGACACATTTAAATGTTACCTAAACTCATTTATTTTGACATTTATAAGTGTCCTATAAATTTTTATAAGGACAGTAAAAGTTGTCAGTAATCATAATTTATAAGATCATTTTAAAATATCACCTTAAATAATTTATAATGATATTAATAATTGTCATTTATAATAATTTATAAAGATATTAAAAATTGTCACTACAAGAATAATTATTTAGAATATATAACCTGAATTTAAAATTTATACATCATCACAATACATCCATCATTTATAATAAAATACAATTAAAAGTGCTAATATGAAATTTTTATTCATCTAACACTAACTTGAGTCAAATTAAAAACTACAATACTAATGATAAGTCATTTACATCCAAAACTAACTACACACTACACTCAAACTATTAAATTTTAGACTAACAAAGTCTTGTGAAATAAAAACACAATTAGTTGGATCATCTTCAATCATCATATTGTAAGCAAAATCCATGTACCTGCGGTAAAGTTGAAATAAGGCAACTGATGCGGTGATAGAGGGAGTGTAAGAGATCGGTGGCCGGCTAGAAGGGGGGGTTGGATAGCTAGGTCACCCCCAACTTCTTTTCTTCTCTACAAAAGATTAGTGCACACGTGAAATACAACTAACTGATGAAAATAATAAAGAAAGAATACCAAATCGCTAACAAGCTCGATATAACGTGGTTCGGAGATTGCTTGCTCCTACTCCACGGCGTGTCCTTGAGGTGGACGAGCCCTTGATCCTTCAGTGGATCAATCTCCGGCTAGAGCTTTCTCCTTCTCGGTGGAGTAAACCTCTTACAAAGGATATCTTCCTCTTTACAATGATGAACTTAGGTTTAGGAGGAAGAGAGTAGACTTGGAAGCTTTGGGCAATGACAAGGAGTTATCCAACAAGCATGAGTAACCTCCTTCAAGCCCCAAAGCTTTCTAAAAATAAGAGGAGAGAGTTGATCATCATATCAACTCATCTCGACACCAGTCGACTGGCAAAACCATCAGTCGACTGGTGTTATCGTTGGAGGTAGCCAACGACTACTTTGCAGCACCAACAGTATGCCAACGGTCATTTACCAGTCGACTGGTGTAGTCGACTGCTAAAACATGCAGTCGATTGATCCACACTGACCGAACGAACAGAATCATTCTGTTCGCACCCAGTCGACTGCTACAGTAATGCTACAGTACTACTACAGTGACGCTACAATACTGCTACACTAACGCTACAATACCGCTACAGTATTGCTACAGTAAAACCTTAAAACTAGGATTTTACTTTGAGTACAATTTCTCATACACTCGTGTTAGTTAGATCCCTAGAGCCAATCATTTGATGATTATATTATGGACTTGTTGTATCATATTCTTATATAAATAAAGGTATATGTTTTGGTTATTATACTTACTTGTATTGGTGCCAAATAAACTAAGTATAATAGCGTCCTTGAGTAGAAGGTTCTTACCTATATCAATCGGTTAGTTGAACCGATAGTGAGATGATATAGGGAACACTACTCTTAATCATTCCTAGTTGAGTATTAACATTCAGGGACAATGTTAATGCAATAAGACTAGCATGTAGGTCAACTCGATGACTTGATCTCACAAGTCATGGATATAGAGATATCAAGTTGACACATGAGTATGCATTGGAGAATGTATACTGAATGACCCGCCATGAGAAAGTATCATGGATCGTTATATGAGTGTCATATACTTTCTCATGTGACTATTAGTATGCCTACTAGTCCTTAGACCTGAAGTCACCATGGATCCCTACATAAGGAGTTATGTACTTTGGTTTCGTCAAACGTCACCCGTAACTGGGTGGACTATAAAGACGCGCCTTGGGTATGTAACGAATTATGCAGAGGGATGTGAGTGATGTAGATGGGATCTATCCCTTCTATATGACGGGAGAGACATCGATATTCTTGATAGAGTGAGACCACGAAGTGCATGGCCATGCCCAAATGAGTCAATATAAGATATTGAGATCATTTGATTTAGTGAGTCTACTTGGAGATCAAGATTTAGATTGGTCAGAGGATGACACGGTCTATGCCTCACATTGATCAATCTAGATGTCTAGGATAGAAGGACACTTGTCATATATTGTGAGGAGTCACAATTAGTAGTCACAAGGTGATGTTGGATCTCAACATTCTTGTAACTTGGGTAGTAATGATGTGTTGCTAAATACCGCTCATTACTTATGCTCCTAAATGGGTTTAGGGGCATTGCCAACGTTACAAAAACCTATAGGGTCACACACTAAGGACAATTAGATGGAAATTAGGTTCATATGATGAACCAAGAGGATTAGATTCATTTGATCAATCAAATTGGATTAAGAGTAATCCTAATTGGGCTAATTGAGTTGGACTCAAGTTGATTCATGTGTTCAATGAGTCTAATTTAGATTATGACTCATTGAATCAATTTAATTAAATGAATTAGATTCATTATATTAAATTGGCTTGAATTAAATGGTTGGATTAAATCAACCATGAGAGAGATTAAGTCAAGTTTGACTTGACTTGAGAGGAAGATGAAGAGTCAAGTTTGACTTGACTTTATGCCACATCATTTGTGACTTGGCATTAAGTGGCCAATAATGAGGTGCCACATCATCATATTTAGCACATGTGTGTGCCACCTCATGGAGGTTACAAATCTCTTTAATGACCACACTTAATGCAAAATGGGGGTTACACTTTGTGAAAGTGCCCGACCACTTTTGTGGTGA
Organism: Zingiber officinale; assembly: GCF_018446385.1. NCBI lineage: Eukaryota > Viridiplantae > Streptophyta > Magnoliopsida > Zingiberales > Zingiberaceae > Zingiber > Zingiber officinale. The sequence continues at coordinate 216,293 of NW_024589934.1, read as the reverse complement.
ATGTGAATTCATTTTTTCATTCAAGACAATTCACTTCTTCTTCCTCCTTGAGCTCTCTCTTCTTGCTCTCCCTCTCCTATCTTGGCCGAACACCCTAGGTGCTAGCACACCTTGTTTGGTCCTTCTCCATCTAGTGTGTTCGTGTGGATACGTGTAGAGGATTGTCTACGTTGACAATCTTGAGATCCGGCAAGCCGTTGGACTAGCGGGATAGCGAAGGGCATCGCATAGAGGGTAATACTCTTATCTAGTCTAGATCTAGAGTTTGTAAACTCGTACTCGTATTTTATTTTTATTTTTATTTGCACGGATCCGATGGCTGGGGCTTTCGGGGTTTCCGTGACGCGAAAACGTGATTTTCGCGGTCCGAAAAATCCAACAGACTCTAGGGATCTAACTAACAATCTCCCACTAGCACTAGCGCCAATCAGTGTAGGCTCTAAGCCCCAATGACCTAGTGTGACCATCATGCTTCCTCTGTGCCAAAGCTTTGGTCAAGGGATCTGCGATGTTAGCCTCTGTAGGTACTCTGCATATCTTCACATCTCCTCTCTCGATAATCTCTCGAATAAGATGGAAGCGCCGTAGTATGTGTTTGGTCCGCTGGTGTGAGCGAGGTTCCTTCGCCTGTGCTATAGCCCCATTGTTGTCACAATAGAGCTCAATAGGGTCAGCGATACTGGGAACCACCCCAAGTTCAGTGATGAACTTGCGGATCCAAACTGCCTCCTTTGCTGCCTCTGATGCAGCAATGTACTCGGTCTCTGTCGTAGAATCAGCTACTGTGTCCTGCTTACCCTCACCCTTACGACTCATTTGACGCTTCCTTTGCAGCTTTAACCTCTTGCCTTCAAGCCTACTTCCTTTGGCTCTCTTCCCTCGGATGTATTCAAGCCCACGGTTCGTCCCCAATGTCATCCTTCGCATATGCTTCGAAGTTGCTTCCCTCGGCCCTTGTCCTCGCTGTCTTGCCCACGGTCCCTCGGATGCTTCATCCTTCACCGGACCCGAAGCCATCAACCTGAGTCGCATGTCTATCCTACACAACTCAAATACACATATCAAATATAAGAGTGAACCTAACTTAAACTCTTTGACACACACATCAAAACTATGATCGTACCGATCAAAACCTAGGTCGATTGCACCAACAGGGAGGTCCATTTGGTACAGGATTAACTGTCAAGGTGAAAGTCAAGGTCAAGGTGGTTAACACCTAGGTGGCTAAGGGTCGAACGGAGGACAATTGCAATAGTCGGTCAGGTCAGTGGTGGTCAGACCGGCAGGAGACATGTCCGAGCAGACCACCCGTCCAACTCGGGATGATACGTAAGGCAGTCGACGCTCAGTACAGAGTAGTAGGACGCCAAAGGAGACCGGATAGCTTGTATGAACGGAGAAGTGCACGGAAGAGCAACCGAGGTCGACAGAGTGGAGGTGTCCCGAATCCCGACCGAGTGACTACCCCGCTTGGTCAAGTAACTGTTGGTGCAATATTCCCTAGGTCAAGGTTGACATGGTTGACTGAGCTTGAATTGGGTCGAGCTCGAGTCTTGATGTTTGGGTTTCGATCTTTGACAATACATGGAGATTGCAGGTGCAATTATTCATATGCGGAGATTGTGAAGGAGAGTCAACTAGGTCAAGGTTGACTGGATACTTGACTGGAAAGTCCTAGTGAGTGAAGTCAGGCAGATGAGAAGCCCTAGAGAGTGAAGTCAGACAGATGAGAAGCCCTAGAGAGTGAAGCTAGGCAGTATGGAAAGTCCTACTGAGTGAAGCTAGGCAGAAGGGAAGTCCTAGTGAGTGAAGCTAGGCAAAAGGAAAGTCCTAGTGAGTGAAGATAGGCACAAGGAAAGTCCTGGTGAGTGAAGCCAGACAGATGAGAAGTCCTAGTGAGTGAAGCTAGACAGTATAGAAAGTCCTAGTGAGTGAAGTTAGGCAGAAGGAAAGTCCTGGTGAGTGAAGCCAGACAGATGAGAAGTCCTAGTGAGTGAAGCCAGACACAAGAAATCTAGATGGATCAAGGTTGATCTGACATCTGGTGTTGGGATGTCCAAGTAGGTCAAAGGGATTGACCGGATACTTGACACGAGAAAATCCAGATGGGTTAAGGTTGACCAAACATCTGGTAGAACTCCAAGTGGGTCGAAGGAATTGACCGGACACTTAGTGAGGGAGTCCTAGCAGGTCAAGGGTGACCAGACGCTAGGCATGATATACCAACAGGTAATGGTTGACCGGATGTTGGCTTAGGGGACTTTGGACTTGGTTTTGGGCAAAAATCGTGAGCTGGATCAATCAGCTGATCGATTGGCTCATGCCCAATTGATCGGCTGATCGATTGGGTGAGTCCCTGCGACAAGCCTCCTCTTAATCGATCGGGTGATCGATTGGGAGAAGCTCGCGATCGCACAAAACAGCTCTGGATTGATTGGCCGATCGATTCAGAGCCTCCAATCGATCGGCCGATCGATTGAGAGCTGCGATTTTGCGCGATAAGCCCTGGATCGATCAGCCGATTGATCTAGGAAATTCCCAGAGAGCACAGAGGCGCTCTGGATCGATCGGCCAATCGATCCAAAGCCTCCCCAATCGATTGGGATTCGACCGTTGGCGTTGTTTTTAGCCGTTGGCGAGCATTTCTTTGGGTAGAACTTTCACGACTTCGATTCTTTCTCTTCAGCGATTCCACAGCTTCTCCACAGAGTTCTCACCGCCAGTTCTTGAAGATTCTTGGAGGCTTGTGCTGGTGCACATCCAAGTCAAGAGGCGAGCAAGAAATTAGGGTTAGGGTTTCTTGTGCAAACTTGTAAGATCTTATTGAATTTTGTTTCCCTTTCCTTTCTTCTTGTACTGAGAGTTTGTAAGACTTCTCCGCCTTCGGTAGTTACCGTAAAGGAGTATTTTCATAGTGGAGGGTGCGTGAGTGTGTGGATCCTTGGACTAGTCACCTCTTCTTGAGGTGTATACCAAGTAAATCCCTAGAGTTAGCGTTGTGTGTTTGTTTTCTTGTATTTCCGCTGCACATCATCACAAGAGGCAAGCAACGACGAGCACGAGATCACGCCGAGTTATTCACCCCCCTCCTCTAGCTACATTTCGGTCCCAACAAGTGGTATCAGAGCAAGGTCACTCTTCACCGGAATCATCGCTGGAAGGGGCAACAAGGCTAGAGGGTGAAGAAGTTGGAGCAAATTCTACAAGTCGAAGACTTCATCAAAAGTCTCAACTTCAACATGGAATTCCAAGACGGACTTGGATTCGATACAAGGGTGCCTCTACCGTTCACAATGATGAGCTTCGATCTTTGGAAATCAAGGATCGAAAATTTCTTGATGGTGGAGATAGAGCAATGGTTTGCTCTCATGGAAGGTTTCGAAGCTCCAAGAATTTCAAAAGGCAAGATCCTCAAGAAGAGCAAGTGGAGCCAAGAGTAAGTTCAAAGGTACGAGGCAAATGACAAGGTAATCAAATTATTGGTTAATTTATTACCAAGCACAATTCTATGCAAAATTAGAGAATTTGAAGATGCAAAAAAATTATGGAGCAAATTGGCCAAACTTCATGAAGAACCCTCAACTACAACAAACCAAGAGAAATCCAAAGAGGGTAACTCATTGAAGCAAGACCAAGAGGAGGAGCATTCCGAGGTTGAGAGGTGCTCAACACCAAAGGAAGAAGAAGAAGATCCATCCTCTATAGAGCATGAAGATAAAGGCAAAGGAGTGTACTCCTTATTTCATGTGCATGAGGATTCGGAAGTTGAGAGATGCTCAACATCCGAGAATGAAGAGGAAGAAGCCTTTGCCTCTAGGATTGAGGGAGAGTGTGGACCATCATTGTCGAATCAAGAAGAAACCTCTACATCCATATCAAAAGGAGAAGAAGTCATCCCTACAAGCAAAGGTATATCAATTTCAATTGTTAATAATAAAGATCATATTATTTGCTTTGAGTGTAGGGAAAAAGGGCATTACAAGAGCAATTGCCCTAAATTGGTCAAGAAGAAGGACCAAGTGACGCCAAAGGGCAAGGAGAGGCCCAAGGAGACTGCTCCCAGAACAAAGAAGAGCAAGGACCACATTGTGTGTTTTTCTTGCAATCAAAAGGGACACTATCGGAGTCAATGCCCCAAGGGGAAGAAAGCGGTCAAAGTCAAAGTCAAAGGAGGAAGCACGAGTCAAGGGGGAGCTTCCAAGGTAAAACGTAAGGTATCATTTATTGAACATATTCCTTTGACAAATGGTAAAAAACATGCTAATTCTAATTTTTATCATTTTAATGTTATTTACCATAAAAATAGGAAGCATGATAGTATTAAAGAAATGCATATGGCTCTCCATGCTAAGACTACCACATCTAGGGTTAGGAAGGTAGGTAAAAGTTTAGGCAATAACACTAAGGACCATAGTTATAAGCCTAGAAATAAAAATGCTCAAGGATTTAATGGAAAATCAAAATCTAGGGATTTATGGGAAGAAAATCATGTCTTGAGGTCAAGGCTTGATAAAATGGAAAAGACCCTAAAAAGAATGGAAAATATCCTTAAAGGGCAAAATGAGTAAAACCTATGTTTAGGAGTACAAAAGTCATCCAATGGTAATAGAGGGTTGGGATACACACCAAAAATCAAAAAGGATATGCCTTCTTACCATAGGGTTCCATATAGCTATGGAACTAACCCTAGGCCTAGTGGTCAAGTCAAAAATACTAGGGAAGTAATCCCTAGAAGTATTTTTGCAACAACAAACGTTACTAAGACTTCTAAGAAGTCTAAGAAAGTCACTAAGAAGGTCACAAGGGAGGCAATCCCCAGGGTTAACCTAGAAAATATGACCAAGGTCCCTAAGAAGCCTAACAAGATCACTAGGAAGGTATCTAGGGAGATTATCCCTAGTGAGTACCTAGAGCATCCAAGGAGCACTAATATGTTTTGGGTTCCTAGGATCATTTTCTCTATCCCTTAGATGGGTTAGAGAGTGTCAACTCTAATTGAAAGAGTAGTTAACCCAATCATGATAAAGTTGGCACTCTAAGAGCATTTTCAAGGTTATTGTTAACCTTTGAAAATGATAAGGATTATTGGTTTACTCTTGGAAAGAGTAAGATATGTCATAATGTGAGAAGTGTGATTTTAAAATTAAATTGGCACATTTGGGAAAATCATAAGAACTACCAAGTTGGGATTGTGGTATGTTCTTAGGAAGTTAAAGGCAAATCTAAGCCTTATTTTATTTGGTTACTCTTGAAAGAGTAAATTGTGCTAAAATTTGAGGAATATGTTTAATTTAAATTGGCATAAAATTTATAAAAGCAAAAGAAATGTCAAATTCAGTTTTAGCATCTTCTTGGGAAATCATGGGCAATCTAGGATTTAAGTTAAGTTAGCTAAGGTTTTAGGATACTTAGATAGATAATCTAGGTATATTTTATTTATACTAATTTACCATGCTTTGTTTGCCCATAATATGCCATGACATCATGTTTTTGCATTCATATTTTATTATGAAAAATATAAAAATATCATGTCATGTCATACATACATCATATAATTATAGGAAATTTTCTTTTGAAAATTATTTATCTTTGATGTATGTCATAACACATCATGCATTATTTTAATTCCTTGCAATCTAAGGACAAATGACATTCATTAATAAGTAACATCCTTGGTGGATGTTCATAACCTCAAAATGTCTAGATAGATATGTATGATCCCTAGATTAGGCCAAAACCAAAAATTTCCATCTCACTAGAGAACTATAAGGTGACTTGTATGTGGTTTCATGCACAGTAGATACAAGTGAGATGTTAGGATGATGAACATAAACTCAAGATGTTGATTTAGTGCATTCTTTTGAGTTTTAGATTCATCAAAACACATAGTTATATGTTTTCCAATAATTGGGAAAGTTAATGTACAAGTCATATACATTGAGCCAAAGAACATGGTTGGATATTGGTTTTGAAAAAGATTTTAAAATGCTTTTAGAAAACCTTGGTGAAAACTATCTTTTGATAGTAATCATCATTGAAAAGTTAAACACAAACTAGAAGAAAACACTAAAGTTTTTACAAGTTTTCAAGTTTGTGTCAATCTTGGAAAATAGAAAGTATTTTCATATAAAACTATTTTTCCTTGAAAATATATACCCTAAGGATTGTCTACATGAATTTTCATGATTTTTCAAATTTTTTAGAATTTTTGGAAACTTTCTGAAATTGACTGAAAGTGTATTTCAGCATTTTCAGAGCTTCAATCGATCACCCGATCGATTGGAGTGCCTCAATCAATCGGGCGATCAATTGAGAAGGCATGTCTCGTGAGCAGAAGCTCGTTGGATCGATCCACCGATCGATCCACGAAGCTTGAATCGATCAGTGGATCGATTCAGCTGGGTTCAATTGTTAGAGTGTATACTAAAAGTCTAGCTTTTGGTATAAACATTTATCTAGAAATAAGAATCACATTGGTCAAATGTCTACATTTATGATAAATGAAGTTGTTCAATTAATTTATATTGTAGATAACATGGTGTGTGGTGTCACACACAGAGGATCATGTTATCAGTACCTTATAAATTATAAACAGTAGCTCACGACCATAATGGAAAGGAACAAACCATTGGAAGGTCGTAGTGTAATTAGGTATTAGTTTATCTTAACTATATAATTACACTAGTACACTTGGAGTGTATTGAGTAGGACCATTAGAGGTCGTTTCTTTTATACTGACTTTATAAAGAAACAAAGACCTCAGTTATTATGGAAGTGTGTGCTCTTAATCCTAATATAATAACAAGCACATATATTTGATATTTATTTCTTTAATTTATCAATGGGTGAGATTTAGTTCGATGAATCAATAAGCCCGATAAGTTGAGAAATGATATCACTTATAGTGTGTGTTGTTGATTATAGAAGGAAACTGTGTCCTAGTGATCTAGGTTGAGAATGTCCCCAAGAGGAGCTCATAAGGATTGTCATGTTAAACCCTGCAGGTGGACTTAGTCCGACATGACGATGAAGTTGAGTGGTACTACTCTTGGAGCTAGATATTAATTAAGTGAGTTGTCAGTAACTTACTTAATTAGTGGACATTTGTTATCTTAAACACAGGGAGACTAACACACTCATAATAAGAAGGAGCCCAAAATGTAATTTGGGATTGGTGCGGTAGTTCAATAATAGTTCTTTAGTGGAATGAATTATTATTGATGAAATTAAGTTGTGTGTTCGGGGCGAACACGGGATGCTTAATTTCATCGGGAGACCAAAACCAATTCCTCCTCTCGGTCCCTATCGTAGCCTCTAGTATATAGAGATTTATATCCACCGCATACCCACCTTCTTACCCATCCAATGGGGCCGGCCAAGCTAGCTTGGAACCCAAGCTAGGGCCGGCCAAGACCAAGTGGATGAGTCAAGTAGGTGGCCGGCCAAAGCTTGGGTCCCAAGCTTAGGTGGCCGGCCACTAGAATATTAAAAGGATTTTTATTAAAATTATTTCTTATGTGGATATCATGATTTTAAAAGAGAGTTTAAAAATTAAAATTTCCTTTTATAACTTTCTACAAAAGATTAAGAGAAGAGATTAATCTCTTTCCTTATTTGTAGATTAAAAGGATGGTTTTAATTTTTGGTAAAAACTTTCCTTATTTGTAAATCATCTACATGTTTAAAAGAGAGTTTAAAATTTGAAATCTTTCCTTATTTGTTGATTAAAGGAGGATTTTAAATTTTAAGAAAATTTTCCTTTTTAACCATGTTCATGATTTAAAAGAAAGTTTAAAAATTAATAATTCTCTTTTATTAGTTTCTACAAAAGATTGAGAAAAGATTTGATATCTTTCCTTATTTGTAGATTAAAAGAGATTTTAATTTTTAGAGATAACTTTCTTTTTATCCACATGTTTAAAAGAAAGATTTTAATTTATTAAATTTCCTTTTTATAAACCAATCATGAAGGGATTAAATTATTGAAGAAATTTTATAAATTTCTGGAGACAAATTAGGAAGTTTTAATTAATTAAAACTCTCCTTGTTTGTAGCTTTGGTGTGGCCGACCATGTAAATTAAGAAAAGGAAAATTGTTTTAATTAAATAAATTTTTCCTTTTCATGGCAAAAGAATTAAGGAAGTTTTTAATTAAATTTCCTTATTTGTCAAGACCAAGGATTATAAAAGAGGGGGTAGAGAAGGCTTCATGGGGAACAACCTCTATTATTTCTCTCCCTCTTTTCCTTGGTGTTGTGGCCGGCCAACCTCTCTTCCTCTCTTCCTCTTGGTGGTGGCCGAACCTTCTCTATTGGCTTGGAGCTCTTGTGGTGGTCGGATACTACTTGGAGAAGAAGAAGAAGAAGGAGAGAAAGCTTGTATCCCTTGGAGCTTGGTTGGTATTTTGTTCTTCGTCCTTGGTGAAGCTTCTTTGTGTTGGCCGAACCTAGCTAGGAGGAGAAGAAGGTGCTTGGTGGTTTCTCATCTCGGAAGATCGTTGCCCACACAACGTCCGAGGTTAGAAGAGGAATACGGTAGAAGATCAAGAGGTTTTTCTACAAGGTATAACTAGTAATTTTTCTTTCCGCATCATACTAGTTATTTATGGAAATAATACCAAATACAAGAGGCTAACGATTCTAGAATTTCGAATATATTTTTCGATGTTGTGTTCTTTTGTTTTTCTTTTCCTTGTGATTTGATTGTTCTTTTCGGTTAACCTAAAGTTATTTTAGGAAATTAAATATTAGATTTCTATAAAAGGTTTTGTCTAGTCGGTGGTGGTTGCTCCCATATCCAAGAAGGCCGTGTGCCTCGCCACGTCAGTACTGGGAACCGATTATGGAAATTAATATTTAATGGAATTAATAACTTAAGGTGATTTGGGTCGAACGTGTTAAGTTCCGCAGGAGATCCAAGTCAAAACCTAAAAGAACAAATAGATTAAGTTTTGGATCAAACGTGTTAAGTTCCGCAGGCGATCCAAAATTTAATTTAAAAGAACACATGGTAGCTAGGAAAAGGTTCAGACCTTTGTACAAAATTTTTGTACAGTGGAACCTCTAGGTTTTCCGAGTAGCAACCAACATCCATCAATTGGGATCCAACTCCAATCGATTGAAATGATGATTTTGGGCTGGGTAAGCTAGATTTCAGTATTTTTAGTCTATGTAACCATTCTTAACCACTCGAAACACTTTTGTATACATTTAAGAGGAGTTTTCATGATGAAAACAAGGCTGGATTGGTTAAGGAAGACTAAGTTGAGGTTTAGGTTGAGGTTTGGTTTCAATATTGAATTTTTGAACCTCAAAACTTCTAAATTTGGGTTTCCTATATGTTTAGGGATTCGAAGTCATTGTTGATGCAATGACAGAAGTTACGTGCATATCTTTAGAGGGAGTTACTCTTTAAGGATATGAAAATCTATTTTTTCATACACCTTGGAAGGTGGTTAACCCTCTTTAGTGAAAATGCTATAGGTTGGGCATTTGACTACAATGGAGAGTGGATATCTTCATTGTTCACGTGGTAGATGCTCTCGGATGAGCATTTGATGAAAATGAAGGGTATGAGACCTTCATTTGAAGTGTGTGTGGATATACTAGGTGGTATATGTTGGAACCCCAAGGTTGGTTTTGGTGTGATCAACAAGTTAAGTTAGGTTCTGTTGTTTTCTAACCTTGTGTCTAAGTGTGCAGGAGCTTAGGAGCACAGGTACTCGAGCGGAAGACGCAGCTAGCGAGAAGGACGGCACACGGTGCGTCCGAGGGACGTGGCGCTGCGGAAGAGTACACCGGTGGACGAGAAGGAAGTGCGCGCGATGGTTCCGAGGTACGAAAGCAAGAGCGGAAGATTGCTCAGGGAGCAAGAGACGCAGCTAGCGCGAAGGTCGGCACGGAGTGCGATCGAGGGACGAAGTCTGCGGATGAGTACGCTGGTGGACGAGAAGGGACACGCGGCAATTCCGAGGGACGAGAAGCCGGAGGGAAGCACGCTCGAGAAGACCGGAAGATGGGTTCGGGTGAGCCCTATTCCGGATGTCAGAGATCACCCAATCAAGCGGATCCGGAGCAGAAGACCCGGACCGAGACGGGGACTTAACGGAGAAGTGGTCCCGGACAAAAAGTCAACCGCAGTTGACTTTTTGCTCCGGGGCGCCCGGACCCTGACCAAGATCGCGATTTACGTGATCTGAACGTTGGGGGATTAAACTTTATCCCCCCCAGGGCGCCCGGAACCCTTCCAGGCGCCCCGACCAAGGCTATAAATATAGCCTTGGTCCAGAAGCTCTTCATCAGTTCAGAAATTGTAAACAACACTTGTGTGCTTCCACTGTTTAGATTAGCTTATGTCTTTCTGTGCTTACACTGCTGTAAACGAGGCTTCTCCGCTTGAAGGAGCTCTTAGTGCGATCTTCATCCTTGGATTAACAACCTCCCCGGTTGTAACCAAGTCAAATTCGGTGCCTCGTTTTTATGCTTTATTTTCTGTTTAATCTATTTTTTATGTGTTAGCTTAATCGTACGAGAAAGGGTTGTGTTTGATTTTTCAGGGCTATTCAACCCCCCCTTCTACCCGGCCGCATCGGTCCTACAAGTGGTATCAGAGCCGAGGCGCTTCAGGAGGACTAACCGCCGAACGAAGCAACAAGATGGCCGGATCCAACATCCACGCACCAAAATTCGAAGGGGACTTCGCTAGCTGGAAAAATCGAATGGAGGTATTTCTTGAAATAGATTATGATTTATTACTAACAATGGAATTTGGCTATGAAGCACCAGAGGGCAAAGCAAGAAATCAATGGTCAAAGAAGGAGCAGGCTGACCACGTGGCAAACAAGAAAGCAGAATTCCATCTGCTAAGTGTACTTCCAACACAAGAAGTCAATCGAGTCGGTACCTACAACTCGGCAAAGGAGCTTTGGGAGAAATTCCTGGAGTTACACGAAGGAACATCCGAAGCCAAACTTGCAAGACGGGATTTACTTCGTAACCAGCTTACAAACCTCCGATTTGAAGAAGGTGAAACAATTGCACATCTACACTCGAGGATTTAGGAACTCATCACTAGACTTACGAATCTCGGAGAAGAGGTAAGTAACCGAGATTCGCTAAGGTATGCCCTAAATTCCTTTCCTAGAAACTCAAAATGGGCATCACTAGTAGATGTCTTTTACATTTCAAAAGATCTAGAAAAAATTTCATTAGACGAATTCTTTTCAACTTTTGAAGTGCATGAGTCAAGATGTGCAGGTCCGAAGGAGCCCAAGAATAATGTCGCTCTTAAAGCTTCGAGAGACGAACCTGAGTCAGAATCTTCTCTCGACGACGAGGAAATGGTAATGATGGTAAGACGATTTAAAAATATTTGTAAATCTAGGAAATCTAACCATCCGCAGGGAAGAAAGAAAAGAAACATCCGCTGCTACCATTGCGATGAAGAAGGGCACGTCAAGGACAATTGCCCTAAACTGAAGAACAAAGGGAAGGATAAGGGTAAGAAGCCTATCCAAAAGCGCAAGGCCCTAAAAGCGACGTGGGACGATACGTCGTCGGAATCGGAAGTCGAGGAGTTCTCCGGGCTCGCGTTAATGGCGAGTCATCAAGACAACGACTGCGAGTCAAGCTCTTCCGAAATGAGCATCGAAAGCATCGATGAAGGGGGAGCCACGTCCGAAGAGAGCAGCAGTTCAGGGGGAGAAACCGACAACGAGATCGACAAGGTAAGTGAGGTACGATCTCTTCCTCCTGATAAAATGTTTAAATTCATTAAAATTTTAACAAAAGATTGCTGCAAATTAGAAAATGAAAATAAAGATTTAAAAGCAATATTAGCTACATCTTATCCGTTAGAAATGCTAGATAAATCAAATTTAGAAAATAAAAAATTAAAATTAGAAATTCAAAATTTAAAAATTCAAGTAGAAAACTTGAAAAACTCTGCTTGCTCATCTAAAACCAATTTTAGAAGGTTCAATAATTTGAATTGGTATTATAGATATCACCAGGGACAAATTAAAAATATCTCTAGAAAATATGTCCCTAAGAAATTTTTAGTTAATCCAGTAGGTTGGAACCTTTATTGGGTTCCTAAATCTTGCTTAGTGTAAATTTTAAAATCAAAGTTAGCGCTTTAAGTGAGAAAATTAAACAAAAATTTCTTTATGGACTTTGACTAGAAAGTGGTTGTTGCTCCAATAACCAAGAAGGCCTAGTGCCTCGCCACTGCCTGGAAGCCAAATATTGAAATAAATGTTTAATTAATAAAGCATTAATACTAGAATTATTTAATGCTTTAAAAAGTTATTCAAACATGTTTCAAAATTTTGACATAAATTGTTTTTAAATAATTATTTTTTTTTAAAATTCTATTTTCAAAAATAATTTTTACTTAGAGTGTTTAGAAAAATTTTCAAAAATTATTTTTTCCTAAGTTAAAATTTTACTTAGAGTTTTTTCTGCTTTTATTGATTCAAAAATATTTTTCAAAATATTTAATTAAGTTTTATTGATTGCAAAATTCTTTTTCTAACTTAGAATCTTTTGACTTAGAAATTTTTTTTAAGGTAGCTTTTCAAAATTTTCTAAGTCTTTAACCCTTAGATTTTTTTTGGAACCCCATTTTTTTGTGATCAAAGGGGGAGAAGGATAAGTATAAGTCTAGGGGGAGGTAGCCTAAAACTATTTTTTTTCTATCTTTGTGCACTAAATTGTAAATTTAGTTAGTTTATTTTTTGTCTAGTTAACCCTAGCTTAACTTGGGTTGATCACACCAAAAAGGGGGAGATTGTTAGAACCCCAAGGTTGGTTTTGGTGTGATCAACAAGTTAAGTTAGGTTCTGTTGTTTTCTAACCTTGTGTCTAAGTGTGCAGGAGCTTAGGAGCACAGGTACTCGAGCGGAAGACGCAGCTAGCGAGAAGGACGGCACGCGGTGCGTCCGAGGGACGAGGCGTTGCGGAAGAGTACACCGGCGAACGAGAAGGAAGTGCGCGCGATGGTTCCGAGGTACGAAAGCCGGAGCGGAAGATTGCTCAGGGAGCAAGAGACGCAGCTAGCGCGAAGGTCGGTACGGGGTGCGATCGAGGGACGAAGTCTGCAGATGAGTACGCTGGTGGACGAGAAGGGACACGCGGCAATTCCGAGGGACGAGAAGCCGGAGGGAAGCACGCTCGAGAAGACCGGAAGATGAGTTCGGGTGAGCCCTATTCCGGATGTCAGAGATCACCCAATCAAGCGGATCCGGAGCAGAAGACCCGGACCGAGACGGGGACTTAACGGAGAAGTGGTCCCGGACAAAAAGTCAACCGCAGTTGACTTTTTGCTCCGGGGCGCCCGGAACCAATCCGGGCGCCCGGACCCTGATTTTGACCAAGATCGCGATTTACGTGATCTGAACGTTGGGGGATAAAACTTTATCCCCCCCAGGGCGCCCGGAACCCTTCCAGGCGCCCCGACCAAGGCTATAAATATAGCCTTGGTCCAGAAGCTCTTCATCAGTTCAGAAATTGTAAACAACACTTGTGTGCTTCCACTGTTTAGATTAGCTTCTGTCTTTCTGTGCTTACACTGCTGTAAACGAGGCTTCTCCGCCTGAAGGAGCTCTTAGTGCGATCTTCATTCTTGGATTAACAACCTCCCCGGTTTTAACCAAGTCAAATTCGGTGCCTCGTTTTTATTCTTTATTTTCTGTTTAATCTATTTTTTATGTGTTAGCTTAATCGTACGAGAAAGGGTTGTGTTTGATTTTTCAGGGCTATTCAACCCCCCCTTCTACCCGGCCGCATCGGTCCTACAGTATATGCTCAAGGTTGAGTGTTAAGAATAATGAATGGTATGAGACCTTCGTTATTGTGTTGTGAACAACGAGTGAAGTTGTGAACAACGTTGGATAACTTTTCAGGGGGAAAGTTTTTGATGTGTGCCAATAGGGGGAGAATGTAGGGTTTAAGTTAGGCCTTCATTACCTAAGAGGGGTTTTGCCCTTTAGAAAGGAGGAGAATGGAGGGAATTCTCATTCATATATTGGCATGAAGGAGGTTGAGGCTATGAGATTAGCCTAACTTAAAGGAGGTATTGTCAAATATCAAAACGGGGGAGATTGTTGGTGCAATATTCCCTAGGTCAAGGTTGACATGGTTGACTGAGCTTGAATTGGGTCGAGCTCGAGTCTTGATATTTGGGTTTCGATGTTTGGCAATACATGTAGACAATACATGGAGATTGCAGGTGCAATTGTTCATGTGAAGAGATTGTGAAGGAGAGTCAAGTAGGTCAAGGTTGACTGGATACTTGACTGGAAAGTCTTAGTGAGTAAAGCTAGGCAGAAGAGAAGTCCTGGTGAGTGAAGCCGGGCAGATGAGAAGTCCTAGAGAGTGAAGTTAGACAGTATGAAAAATCCTAGTGAGTGAAGCTAGGCAGAAGGGAAGTCCTAGTGAGTGAAGCTAGATAAAAGGAAAGTCCTGGTGAGTGAAGCTAAACACAAGGAAAGTCCTGGTGAGTGAAGCCAGACAGATGAAAAGTCCTAATGAGTGAAGCTACGAAGTATGGAAAGTCCTAGTAAGTGAAGCTAGGCAGAAGGAAAGTCATGGTGAGTGAAGTCAGACAGATGAGAAGTTCTGGTGGGTGAAGCCAGACATAGGAAATCCAGATGGATCAAGGCTAATCGGACATCTGATGTTGGGAAGTCCAAGTAGGTCAAAGGGATTGACCGGATATTTGACACGAGAAAATCCAGATGGGTCAAAGTTGACCAGAATTTGGTAGAAGTCCAAGTGGGTCGAAGGGATTGATCGGACACTTGGTGAGGGAATCCTAGTAGGTCAAGGGTGAACAGACACTAGGCATGATATATCAACAGGTCATGATTGACCGGATGTTGACTTAGGGGACTTTGGACTTGGTTTTGGGCAAAAATCGTGAGCTGGATCGATCAATCGATCGATTGGCTCATGTCCAATCGATCGGCTGATCGATTGGGTGAGTCCCCACGACAAGCCTCCTCCCAATCGATCGGGCGATCGATTGGGAGAAGCTTGCGATCGCACAGAACAGCTCTGGATCGATCGACTGATCGATTCAGAGCCTCCAATCGATCGGCCGATCGATTGGGAGTTGCGATTTCGCACGATAAGCCTTGGATCGATCAATCGATCAATCCAGACAATTCCTAAAGAGTACAGAGGCGCTCTGGATCGATCGGCCGATCGATTCAAAGCCTCCTCAATCGATTGGGAGCAATCCAATCGATTGGGATTTAACCGTTGGCATTGTTTTTAGCCGTTGGCTAGCATTTCTCTGGGTAGAACTTCCACGGCTTTGATTCTTTCTCTTCAGCGATTCCACAGCTTCTCCACAGAGCTCTCACCACTAGTTCTTGATTATTCTTGGAGGCTTGTGCTGGTGCACGTCCAAGTCAAGAGGCGAGGAAGAAGTTAGGGTTTCTTATGCAAACTTGTAAGATCTCATTGTATTTTGTTTCCCTTTCCTTTCTTCTTGTACTGAGAGTTTGTAAGGCTTCTCCGCCTTCGGTAGTTACTGTAAAGGAGTGTTTTCATAGTGGAAGGTGCGTAAGTGTGTGGATCCTTGGACTAGTCACCTCTTCTTGAGGTGGATACCAAGTAAATCCCTAAAGTTAGCGTTGTGTGTTTGTTTTCTTGTATTTCCGTTGCACATCATCACAAGAGGCAAGCAACAACGAGCACGAGATCGCGCTGAGCTATTCACCCCCTCCCCCGCTAGCTACATTTCGGTCCCAACAGTAACGGAAATACTGCAATATCTCTTGATATCCTTTTGGGAGATAGCGCCGCTGACATGAGGCATGGTTGACAGGTGGATCGTACGGCGGAAGTTTTTACTGTCTTGTCAAGGATATACTTGCTCTGTTAAGGTATGATATCAGAGGTATTTTTTGATAGGTCCTTTTATAAGATGCATTGGAAAACACACCCATGGCTCGAGAAACTTGTACGTCACCCACCAGGGCTCTATATAAAGGGGGTCCATTACCGATGGAGGTACGTGCAATTGCTATTTGGCGTTAGTTCTACTGTTGCTCCACTTCTACAAGTTCCGGTGACTGACTTGAGCGTCGGAGGGTCAACGCTGAGGACCCCTTTCCTGACTCGGAACTAACGTTACTTGTTTTGCAGAGCGGAGCGAGGTCTATAGTCGATCAGCGAAGCTGCCACATCCCCAGCTTTCCTCCTTCATGCTTTCAGACAGGATCAACAACCAAAGAGCGTTGATCCTGTTCGAAAGCGGGGAAGATGGTAAGCTGGGGATGTGGCTGGAAGATTGACGAGATGAAAACTCCAAGTAGTCTTACAACACAAGAGGCGTTAGTGCCGAGACAGGAAGGAGTTCTTAGCGTTGGCCATCAGACACTCAAGTCAGTTTCTAACGGTGTAAAGAATAGTAAGAATGTTGTAGCAAAGAGTGTGTAGAAAAATAAAGTTGCGCATACCTCTGCATATAAATGAGAACCCTCTTTTATAGTATCATGGTAGTGTTTGCACATATATCTCAAAGCATGCGCACATTTTCCAATGCATCGTATGAAAAGATAGGTCAAAAAATGTTTCTGACACACTTCCATAAGCGAATATGCAAATCTCTAATGTGACATGCTGGAAGATTCTAAAGTATGATTTACTTACAGGACATGCTCTGTTGTCAATGGTGTAAGTATCTAAAAGGGTACGATGAGATATGCAGGTGAGTCCCTTTGCAGGTCGACCGGTGGCCGCTCGACCAGGATCTCCCAACTCAATCGTACTGCATAAAGCATTCTCCCTTCACTTATCTTTCCTTGGTCGGAGGGTTGCCTCTCCCCCGAACGATCATGCCGCCTGCTCGGTCGGGCTGGCAACCGGGGGATGTACTATATGTTTGTCTCCTAACTTACGTTATCCACTTGGCCTTGCTCGCCCGATCGGACATGTCGTCCGTCCGACCATGACAGGTCCATTTGACCGATCTCGCTTGATCTGTGGATGTTGTCTCTTTGTCTTCCTTGACTTTAACATCCACATCAGTTGGTCTTCCTTGCATTGACCTAGCTTTGGTGGGGCCCCTCTTCATAACGGTATCACAAACCTTCCTCTTAAGTCTAGTCGAAGGAGGTTGCAAGTCTGACTGACTGGACAGTTAGTATGTTCTGGGCCTCCTTTATCCCGATCAGATGCATTAGGGTTTAGAGATACCGCTCGACAATGAAATTCATTGCACAAGGGTTTATAGCCACCACTCTACTGTGATGTTCGTTGTGCTAGAGTTTATAGTCGTCACTTGACTTTGATATTTGTCGTACATGGGTTTATAGCTGCCGCTCAGCTCTATTGTGGATAGCACTTAGCCATTTTTCTAATTTTCCCTCGATCTCTACTTTGACTGCTCCTTACGTAGTGCATTTTAATTGTCACTAACGTCACCATAATTTCTTGAAAATCATTCGAATCCCTAGCTATTAATGTAAAGTACGTTTCGTCATGCCCCTCTAATCATGTGCTTTCTCTTCTCATTAATGTCACCTGTGATCGAATGTCACGCGACTATTTTTCCTACCACCGCATGCATGATATGGCAGGCGCTTGTTAGGTTTGTTGTGATGGCGCCTTTTCAAATTCCATGATCGCGATGAACCTTCATTTTTCAAAGCCCTTGATCGAGCGGCCTGGATAAATCGCCTGCAGGATTTTTAAGCCCTTAAATTTTTCCTTCACCCTATCGCATTCCTCGTCTTCGTCTTCCTCATCTCCTTGATCTTCTTTCTCTGTTTGTTGCTGGCGATCTCTCCTTTTCTAGTAAATTCTTTCTCCTTTCTTCCTTTAAATCTTTAATTTCTATCCTCTACTCCATTGCGTGCTCTCCTTCCCCACCCCAGTTGTCCCCGAGCTGTGGTATACTTTCATCGAATCCAAATTTAATGGTGATGAGGTCAACCAAATGAAACTGACCTATCATTTTCTTGACGATTATCAAATTGTCATTCCCTCCGCTTATGATCGCCCTCACACGCTTCCTGCTTCCAGATGGCTTTCTCCCTTCATTAAAAATCAGTTTTACGTCGGCCTACGCTTTTCCATCTATCCCTTTTTCTCTGAAATTTGTACATACTTTCACATTCTCATGCATCAGTTAGTGTCCAATTCCTTCAGATTACTGTGCGGGGTCGTTGTATTATTCCGTCTGCATAGGATTCCCCTTATTACTTGCGGGGTCGTTTTACCAAAAGCTATCCGAGCTGGGTGCCTTCCTTTTCCAAGCCCGAGTGGGCACTGTTTACTTTGACAAAATGTCCTCATCGAATAAACACTGGAAAGAACATTATTTCTATGTTCGCTTACCCGCTCGACCCGCTTTCCTGACCGGTTGGTAGATAGAATTATCAAAGCCTCCTTCGCTCAGGCGATACTAAGGCTAGTCGGCTTACCTCCAAGTAGGTACGAGTTTGACCGATCAGAAGTATCATATACAACGGCTTCTCTTGGAGAGTGTCTTGTATGTGTTCGGGCTAAGCCCAATCAGAGCATGCAGATACGTTTAGCTCTAGATCGGAGACAAGCTAATGTTTTAGGAAAAAAGGAATATCGAAGCATAGGATTACAAGTAGTTATAGTCAACAGCTAATGGTTCAGTATACCAACACACTTAGAGATTTTATTGTTGATTATTATTTCTAGTTAGTGGATTTAATTGTAAGTTGTGCATATGAGTACAAATTAAATCCATTAAAATGATCTAATTTAAACTTATTAGATTTCGGGTTATTGGAAGTGGGTTGAATGTGTAGAATCCTTTACCTCAATCTGTTATCATCTATGAACTGATAATGGATTGGTTGCTTATATAAGGAGAGGTCTCTAAGGGTTTAGGGGATCATATCTTGACCTAGTTTCTTATTCCCATTGACAAAAAATTTCGACGTCGTCACCCCTAAGTCCCTTGGAAGATCTTCTCGGTTTGCTTCTGCTTCCTCTTCTTCCTCAAGATCTACCAAAAGACGCTAAAAGACAAAGAGAATAATTCTTCAATCAGGTTCCTTGTTATTTTTGTTTATGCTTATATATTATGCCATGTTTTTGATAAAAATAGATTATGTCTTGTGTTTTCTCGATATGAGTTCTTATTTCATTCCTAGAATTCATGTGGTTAGGAGAAAACTCAAATTTTATTAATTGGTATCAGAGTCACAGGTTCTATTTATCGTTTTCATTAGTAATAAAGTTTAAGTTTTTCATCGATTTGTTATTTATATGCTAGATCAAGTTTTCCTAGTATAATATAATTTTTTGATCATAAAAAATCATATAAGAAAAAATTAGGATAAGTTTTTTTTTTTAGTATTTTGTGTTTTTGTGAAGAACATGAAGAATGACTGAAAATGTCGATGTTTTACTTAATTTTAAGTCAAAATTGTGATGGTTCAATCGATTACTTTGATTGGGTAATCGATTGACAAGTCTAAAATAATGAACAGAAATTGTAAAATACTGAAAAATGACAAATTACCATAAGTAAATTTTCCGAAATTTTTAGGAATTTTCTGGAAATTTTTCGGAGGCTGTATGGCTCGGGTTACGGAGATCAAAATTGAGCCTCGAGAAAGCCTGTTTAGGTTACCACATTTAAGCGAGGAAAAGTTTTAATTTTCTTTTTCTCTTTTATTTTATTTTTGTTTTTCTGTTTCTTTTCTCTTCCTCATTTTCTTTCCTCGACCCGCGTCACCCGCCTCAACCATCGCCGTTTCTTCTTCTTCCCAAAACCGACGCGCCGCCTTGCCTCTTCCATTCCTCACTCGTGCATAAAACAAAGGCCAAGGAAACAACCTTTCTTCCCTCTCCTCAGCCCAAGCGATCCTTTGCCCTAGGTGCCGACGCCGCCGACGCCCTCTCCGATCTCCTCTGTGCCAGCCACTGAGACTCCTCGGCCGAGCTCCCACCGTGCCCTAGCCTTTCGCGGCATCGCCTCACCGATCCTCATCTTCCTCGCGCAGCCGGTGCCCTAGGTTCTTAGCCGGTGCATCTCTACTGGGGTTGCTTCCGGCCAGGAGCAAGGAATTAGGTCCTAGTGTCTTTCTCGTGCCCTAATTTGCGATCCTCCTCAGTCTCCGCCCCTCTGACCTGATGCCCTAGTTCCATTGTTGTCCTCTGCCGGTTCACCACCACAGTAGCAAGTGGAGTTCGCCTGAGAGAAGGCTGCGAATCTGGATTTGGGGTGAAGCTTGCAAGGTATTGGATTAGCAGGATTTGATTTCATGACCTGTACTGGAATTGTAAGCTATATGATGGATATTTGACCTATACAGCAGGGTTTGGGAATTTTAGTGTGGATTTGGAGGTTAGCAGCTCCACCCAGCTCCGGGCATCATTCTGGCAGCAACTACTCCGACTGTAATTCAACAAAGGAGGGCAAATTAGGTAAGTTTAGAGGTGATTTCATTTATACATTGGAGTTGATTTGGAAGGGTCAGGGTTAATGGAGCTAACCCTAATTAACTTGTGAATTATATTTAATTAGGGATTTAAATAATAGATTTAATCTAAGTCTCGGATTTGACTCTAGTTATGTAGCTAACCGAGATTTAATAAATGAATTAGGGTTCTTGGTAAATAAGGATTTTAATTTAGCTATTTTGTTTAAAATAAAAACTTAGCTAAACTGTACGATTTATTACAGGATTCGGATTCGGGACGAGCACATCGACATAGAGGTTGATTAGCTCGATCTACATTGAAGGCGGGTACCTTGACCTATCTATTTGATACGTCTTGTTGATATGTTTAGTAGATTTTAACAAGTAGTAATAATCATGATTATATCTGCATCGCCATGTCATTATTTATTTCCGAGCATGTATTGTTTATTACCTGTTTATTATTTATGTTATAGAGGTAGTGACATGTCATGCTCTATGATATACTGGACTGGTTAGATACCCTACTTGACATGTGTACCTAGATCATATTATTTGATCTACATATCTTGGTACACATTATATGGAGAGGGATAGGATTAGGATATTTCCCGGCTTAGTGACATGCACCATCTTGCATGATTGCATGCTGAGCGGTTGACAGCTCCATTATTGTTGAGCGCATCACCGGTTACATGGATCTGCACACACAACCACTCATGGATTAGTGGTTTTTATTCAGGCAGGGTGTGTTGCAGCAGGTTGCTCTGTTTGGCTCCGTTGGTCCGCTCATGGGTAGTGTGACGTAGCGTGGTAGTCGGCAGGGATTCCTCCCCGTCATCGCGTACCGAGAGATGAGAGCATTGCGCTCCCTCACTATGTTTGAGGTAGGAGGATAGGTGTACTCCAACAACATCCTGTCCACTCGGTCACTCATCAGGAGTAGTGACGACAGAGTGCATGGTTGTCACAGCCCTACCCACTCGGTCTCACCATCGTGTGTGAGATGACTAACTGACGTCAGGGGTGACCAGGACATGTTATTGGCATCATATGCATTATTTGCATTTATTGCTTGTGGTTGCTGCAAATATGTTGCATATTGGATGGATGCATTTGATTGACATGCATACAGGTTTATGATACTCTTCGGTCTGACGACCTTACTTTTCCTTATATCCAGGTCCTGGTTAGTACAGTTACTCCTTACCTTATAGTTTTACATTTTATATCCAGGAGACTGTATGCATATTTATTACTGTCGGTTATTATTTACTATGCATGTCAACTAGGTATTCGCTGAGTTTTGGACTTACACCCCGTTATTACTATTTTCAGGTTGAGGCTGTTCAGGAGGTTCCAGTCGCTAGTCCCCCCCCCACCCCCCACCATTGCGCGTCGCGACGAGTTCGCACATTTCAATTTTTCTTATTATGTTAGACTATGTTTTCAGACTTAAAACTTTTGACATTTGGATCTTGTATGGTTTTGTTATTTGGCAATGGATTTTCATTTGGATGTATGATGGAGTTTTGTACTTTATGGGTGTAGTTGAGTAGGATATTGGATTTGAGCTTTATGGATGTAATTGAGTAGGATTTTAGAGATGGTTTTCCTTATCGTTGCATTAGTTTAATTTCACTATTAAACTACGTGGGTATTTACTTATATTTGTACTGTTATATACTATTATTGTTCTGGACATATTGGCCGAGGTATATGTGGCCCTGAGGGTATTGTAGGAAGTTTCATATTGTCACCCGTACAGGGGAGATGATACCAAAATTTCATCTGGCAGGGACTACCTGGGGCGTGACAGAAATGATGGAATAATTGATTGATCAATCAATTAAAAGTTTTGAGTCACGATAAAATCTTGTTGTGCGATCTTCCAGAGAAAGATGGACAATTGCTTCAAAGGTACAGAGCAATTCATTACGATATATATTGATGATATCTTATTATTTTCAGAAACACGACGGGAGCATGAGCAGCACTTTAAAACAATGCTAAATATTTGCCAGAAGAATGGGCTAATCCTCAGTCCTACCAAGATGAAGATAGCAGTCAACAAAGTAGAATTTTTAGGAGCAATTTTGGGAAATAACAAAATTAGGCTACAACCTCATATCATCAAGAAAATTGCAGACTTCAAAGATGAAGAACTAATGACAATAAAAGATATGAGGTCCTAGTTAGGAATTCTAAATTATGTCCGGAGTTACATTCCTAACCTTGGAAAACTACTAAGCCCCTTATAAGCCAAAACAAGTACAACAAGAGAAAGGCGTATGAATCAGCAGGATTGAAACCTAGTCAAAAGGATCAAACTACAAATTTTGCTCCTTGACTTAGAAGTCCCGCTAGAAAAAAGCTATATAATCCTTGAGGTAGACGGTTGTATGAATGGATGGGGAGGGGTATGCAAATGGAAGCCACAAAAATATGACCCTAAGAGCTCTGAAAAAGTATGTGCATATCCTAGTGAAAAATTCTACCCTCTCAAATACACCATAGATGCGGAAATTCATGCGGTCATGAAGACTATGGAGGCCCGAAAGATCTACTACATTGATAAAAGGGAAATAACTATCCGCACTGACTATCAAGCTATAATACGCTTCTTCAACAAAACTACTGACAACAAGCCATCAAGGGTCAGATGGATGGCCTTTGTCGATTATGTCACGAGAAGCAGCATTGAAGTGATTTTTAAACATATAGATGACAAAAATAACCAACTGGAAAATTCCCTATCCCGACTAATTAACGTGTTAATATTTTCAGGATGGAGGGAGGAACAACTGGATCTTCTCGACCTCTTGGCAGGAGCGACACAGGAAGTTCAGGCCCAACCTAACAGCAAAGTAGTGTGGGAATGCCAACAAATAATTCATCATATCCTAACCTCGCTGAACAATACCAAGCAAGCCTTACCCAGTACCACGTCGAACTCCAACAAGGACTCAACCTGGATAGGGTCAAAGAAATTGAAGTCCAAATGCGAGGAATTTAGTCAGAAGCAGCCCAACAGGCCACAGAAGCCCTGCAGCAGTACAGGGACTTGCACTCAATTAAACTCAAAGAATATTACTGGCAAGCTACTCGACGAAATTGGTACGGCGATTGGCTCCCAGTTGTCAAGCAATAGGATGAAGAGATGGAAATTAATAGCTCTAAAGCTTGTCCAAGATATAAAGCAAAGAGCCCATAATTTTGACTTTTGAGCAGAGTGGTGGACCAAGAACCCACTTGCCCAGAATAATCCAAAGCTACTCTACTTTTGGGGATAGACCGAATCTACTTTTTCTAAAGCACCAAGTCAGAAAAAGATGGATTGAGCCCCTGGGAGCCGTCCATTAGTGTCTACTAGTGTATAAGAATCTTATCACGGGAAAAGTAAGGGAACGGATAAGGATGTTGATGAGACCCAATGAGCACTCAGTCCTTATCGCTCTTGCTATATAACCAGTCTAAAATGCTCTTGCTAGGCATCAGTTGAACATTGAGAGCTTACTTGAGCATAGAACTTGTAAATGTCCCTTGTAATTTTCTTTCTCCCTTTCAAGTCTGTATATTTCTCTAGTTCTTTTATACCTATCTTGTTTAAGGGAGTTAGAAGCACTCTCTGTATGCGCACTCTTTATCGATTAAGAATTTTTCCTAATCGATTAACAAGCTAAAATTGTGACATACTCGATTGGAATCGATCAACTAATCGATTGGTGCCTTCAATCGATTAGGATTGAAGTTCAATCGATTAACAGCTTTAAACTCATGACTCTGTCAATTTTAATTAATTTTAATTGATTGAGTTTGTTTCTTAATATATTGAGATGCTTTTTAATCGATTGAGATGACTCTCTAAAACAATGGACCATTTCTTTACTTATCATCAATTAGGGGGTCATGCAACTAAGGAATGCTACAGTTATGCTAACAAAATTCAAAGGGCTGTCGATTAATGACCTCTTAATCGAAGGCATCGTTCTTCCAAACCTTATCATCCCACTACTTCCCAAACGGATCACTATAACAATGAAGATTATCAATTGGACAAGTGTGCTTGGAGGTCTCCCAAGCGGTAATGAAAAGCATCAACTCCTCCAAGAGAAAACAACAAAGAAAATGACAAAGCTAAGGCTAAAGTCGGACCCCCCCTCAAGGGAATGTTGGCATGATTTTCGGAGGACCAACCAATGGAGATTCAAATCGGGCTTGAAAAACCCACACTCGTCGATTGGAAAATTATTCAATTAGGACCAGTCTAGAGCAAAGAGTCGGTCCCTCCATAAGCTTCGAGCCAGAAGACTTAGAAAGAGTTGAAGCTCCTCATAAGGGCGTAAGCCTTAGTAATCCAAGCTTTGATTGCTAATTATAATGTGAAAAGAATCTTTGCAGATACAGGCAGCTCAGTTAACATAATCTTCAAAAGGACCCTCAATCAAATGCAAGTTGATGATGATGAGTTATAGTCCATAGCCACTCCCTTATTCGGCTTCACTGTGCATCAAGTGTAATCACTCAGCCAACTCTACTTTTGCCTATCACTCGGAGAAAAACCTCTGGAGAGGATCAGACGAATGTCTTTTATAATGGTAGATACTTCTTTCTCTTACAATGTATATTGGGAAGATCGATGCTAAATGCTTTCCAAGCGGTAGTTTCTATATTTTATCAGAAGATTAAGTTCCCTAGTGAGTGATCAAGTCAAGGAAGTCAAGGGAGACCAGTTAGCTTCCAGGAGGTGCTATGTTGACGTTGTCTGTACTGACTCCTGTAAAGTTTAAAAAGTTCAGAAAACATTGCAAGTTGTTTTTGACACTCCTATCACTCGAGCGACAAACGATGAAAAATCTTACCGATCGGAAGAAAAGTAGGAAGAGGTCTAGATTCATCCTGAGCGGGAGCTAATAAAATCAACTGATAAAGATTCGAAAGAGCTTAACCTCCTTGAGCAGGTGCTAACCAAAGGTCTAAAAGGGCTCAACATTCCCAAGCGGAAGCTAATAAAATCAACTAACCAAAGGTCCAAAAGGGCTCAACCTCCTCAAGCATAAGCTAATAAAGTCAATTAATCAAAGGTCCGAAAGCGCTCAACCTCCCCAAGCGAGAGTTAATAAAGTCAACTAATCAAAGGTCTGAAAGAGCTCAACCTCCTCGAATAGCAGCTAGCCAAAAGTTTGAAAGGGCTTAGCCTCTCCAAGCGGGAGCTGATAAAGTCAACTACTCAAAGGTCCCTTCAGGGGCTCAGGCTCCCCGAGCGAGAGCTAGCCGAAGGTTCTTTCAAGGGCTAAGCCTCCCGAGTGGGAGCTAATCAAAGGTCCCTTCAGGGGCTCACCTCCTCGAACGGGAGCTAACCGAAGATCCGTTCAAGGGCTCAGCTTTTTCGAGCCAAAGCTTACCAAAGGTCTAAAAGGGCTCAACCTCCCCAAGTAGGAGCTAATAAATTCAACTAGTCAAGGGTCCCTTTCAGGGGCTCACTTCCCTGAGTGAGAGTGATAACAATGATTTTGCTACACTATTTTGATTCATACATGCATGATTTAATGTTTTCTTTTCATAGATGAAACTCATATTTACATCACATTTCATGCATTGCATTTATTCTTAGACTTAATTATAAATTATCTTATTATGACATTATTTGATGCTAATATTCGATATATTCTTTGTAGGCATTAAAAATGTCATGGACCTGATCAGATCAGACCAGATTTTTGCTCGAATCGTAGTTTAAACAAGACGATCAAATTTTTGAGAAATTTGTACCGTTCATCAAGAACAAGAGATATTTGAATCATCCATTGAAGATCTGATCCATCCAAATCAAGGGGAAGTATATCACAACCATTGATCAAGATGCGAAGCTTTTGATCCAGATCTGAATTTATCCAGTCATTAGATGAGATCTAAAGTGTTCTCAGCCGTTCATTGAGATTTGAGTTGATTTAAAAACCAGTGAGAAGCTACAGTGCTTCGAGCTCGGGCATTTTTCCTCTCCTCGCAATATTTTGCCATTGTTCACCTTTGTCCCCGACACTCCCGTTCCCATTCCAAATCCGAGAGCTAATCTTCTTCAGAGACGGCTATCTCTGAGGCACCGGCGACCGGCGTTCATCCTCCGAGGTCAAAGAGCGACAGAGGGAGGTACCCCAGTCTACGATTTGGATTTTGTTCACCGTCGCATTCCTGATTGAGGGAGATTCCCGATCGACGATCTTCGCATTCAACGGAGCTTGAAGGGAGGTTCCCAGGAGTTTCTGATCCTATTCCGATCCTCATTCCACAACTAAACTAGGTTGATTTGATCAATCGATCTAGTTTGGCAATTGTAGTGTCCAAAATCACTTATTTAATTAAGGAAATTTATTGAATTAAATTATAATTTAATTAGAATCTGAATTTATTTAATTAAGGGAATTTACTGAATTAAATTATAATTTAATTAGAATATGGATTTATTTAATTAAGAGATTCATTGGATTAATTATAATTAGATTTTAAATTTATTTAATTAAGAATATTTATTGGGTTAATTATAATTGCTCATTTGATTTAATTAAGAATTTATTTACATAAATAAATCTAATTAATTCAGCTAGCCCACAATTATGTAAATTTGATTAATCAAGTATATTAAAAAAATAGTAGGACCTAAATATATAAAATTTATAAAGATCTAGTACTTATATAACATATGTGTATAAATTTTTATATAGATTATTCATCAAATTAATTAGAAGTAAAACATTAGAAATATATTATACATAATATAAAAATATATATAACTAAACAAAAATAAGAAGAATATAATATATATATGTATGATGTGTATTATGTAGAATATATAGTATATATTATAATTAAAAAATTATAATATTGAAATATACTAATTATATATATTACCATATATGTTATATATATAGTATTGATACTGTGCGCGACTGTGCGCGTCGCGCACAATATCAGTGTTTTTTTTATTTTTTTTTATTTTTTTTAATTTTTAAATTAAAAAATAATTAAAAAATTTCTTTGTGATTTTATTTATAGGGTTCAGGCTTTGGGTATAGTGTTAAAGCTATTTTGTTTTTTAGATTTTACCTATAGGGTTTAGACTTTCTAATTAGGTTATAGTATTTGGTTTTAAAAAAAAATTAAAATAAAATTAATTTAAGTATTTATTAAGTATTGTAATGTGTTTAGGAGATATATCTATATATTAAATTTTAAATAAGGAAATGTTGAATTTTTTAAATTCAAAAAACTAAAAAAAATTAAAAAATAAAATAAAAAACACTGATATTGTGCGACGCGCACAGTAAGTATATATATATATATATATGAAATTAGTATATGGATATAAATATATATACGAACTTAATGCAATAACTTAGTATTATAAACATGAATTATATGTTACTATATATAGCTAATATAAACATGGATATATATAAAGATAAAATTAGTATATGGATATAGGCTTCTATTTAGAGTTAGAGTTAGTATTAAGTTTTATAAAAATAATATAAATAATTTAGCATTTATAAAACCTATAACTTACTGATTTTTATATTTGTGGATGTATATAGAATTATATTAAAAATTATAATAATAAGATACCAATATATAAATATTTAGTATTTATAGAAATCATTCTTCTAAATAATATTAAAATGAAATATAAATAACATATTATATATATATATATATATATACATATATAGTATAAAAATAAGTGTAAGAACATGTAAATAAGAAATATTATGTATAATATAAAATATAAATTATATAGTATTAAAAAATGTAAGAAAGTGTAACAAAGAAATATTATGTATAATATAAAATATATTATATAAATTATATAGTGTAAATAAAGATTAAAGAAGTAAGAAATTAAAACATGTGGATAAAACTTAGTAGATAGAAATTAAAGGACTTAATATTTATGGATAAAATTTAGTATCTATAAATTTATAGAGAGTATTCACCTAATTAATATAGAAATAAAATATATATAATATATTATATAAAATGTGTAATATAAATTATAAAGCATAAATAAAATTAAATAAGGAAAAAATATATATATCATTTATAAAACCTAAAACTTACTGATTTTTATATTTGTGGATGTATATAGAATTATATTAAAAAAATAATAATAAGATACCAATATATAAATATTTAGTATTTATATAAATCATTCTTCTAAATAATATGAAAATGAAATATAAATAACATATTATATATATATAGTATAAAAATAAGTGTAAGAACATGTAAATAAGAAATATTATGTATAATATAAAATATAAATTATATAGTATTAAAAAAAATGTAAGAACGTGTAACAAAGAAATATTATGTATAATATAAAATATATTATATAAATTATATAGTGTAAATAAAGATTAAACAAGTAAGAAATTAAAACATCTGGATAAAACTTAGTAGATAGGAATTAAAGGACTTAATATTTATGGATAAAATTTAGTATCTATAAATTTATAGAGAGTATTCACCTAATTAATATAGAAATAAAATATATATAATATATTATATAAAATGTGTAATATAAATTATAAAGCATAAAAATTAAATAAGGAAATATATATATATAAAAGAAACCCAACGTGTAACATATTATTTCTATAAATAATATATTATATATAATATAAAATATATAATTAAATAAGAATAAGGGAAAAAAATAAGATTTAATATATTATGTATGTAACGTATAAAAGAGATAAAGTATATATATAAAAAGAAGAGATAAATAAATTATACGGTTTGAAGGATAAAATTTAGACAAAATCTTAATCTCCAGTTCTTTAAACACCCTACCTCCCAAAAGCCCCATCCCCTTGAGGTGCCGCCTGCCTTAAGGAGCTTCTCTCCTTCCCATTTTTCTCCACTTGTTCTAGAGCCCCAAGGGAAGATAAAAAGAGGGAGTTGGTGGTCAAAGATCTAAAGACATGTTCTCCACCATGTTATGTAGTAATTAGTCTGTATAGTCTTGTGTAGTTTTGGAATTTTTATAGCTTGTAAGGTTAGCTTGTTTTTCTTGTTAATGAAAGCATGTTTCAACCTATATGAATTGTGCATGTTCCCTACTTTGTTAAAGCTTTAATTAGTTTCTATGTCTTGTGGAATCTAGATCATGTAGTTCTTGGGCACTCTAGGTAGATTTCGGGTTCTAGGTTTTTGATATGTTTCAGATTAAGTTTAGGTATGTGTATGTGTCCTCTTACTTCTTATCATAATAATGTTATAAGTAATTATATGTGCGAATTTTGGATTTTAGGTTAATGTTTATGTTTCTTCTTAATTCTTATAATGATAACTTCATACAATAGGGATTGATGTTGGTTAGAGTTTTAACGTGTTATGAAAATAATCATGTTTGATAATATGGAAGTACATATTAAATTAGGATTTTTACTAGTTGATTGGTTAGTCGACTAAATACGGATTAAGTTAGGTAAATCGATTTAATGATTAAATAATGGGATTGATGCATGAATGGATTGAATAATTGGTAGAATATTTGGTCAAATTAATTGAAAGTAAATTAATTATGTCGTTGATTGATTAATTTTTAGATTATCTTGTTAACAATATTAATTAATTGGGTTAAATAATTTATCAGCTAGTTAATTGATTATTGACTAATAAGTTTAGAGAATGAATAATTGTTTGGGTTAATTGATTAACTATGCTAATTGAATTTTGATTATCGTGATTAAATAATCCATTAATTAATTAATGAATTAAAGGCGTAATAGATTATTAAGTTCATTAGTGATTATTTTAGGTAATTAATTTGATAGTTATTAATTAATTTAATTAACTCATCCGTATATTGAATTCTTTAAGTGGAGTAATTTAATTATACGGTAACTAATTCTTTAATATGTTGAATAATTGGATTAATAGAGTATTACATGAATTAATTGATTTCATGATTTCTGTTAAGGGATCAATTAAGTGGAGTAAATGTCTATTCAATTTATATCTGTTATAGATTAATTAAGTAATAAATGTGAAGGTTAGGATTTCCCTCGTACTTTGATCAATTAATTGGCGAATTGATGACCTCCTTGCTTAGTTAATTCATATTTACAAATTTATTTAAATTGGATTAATTGAGTAATTTAATTCTAATTAGTTGGAACTCATGGAATTAATTAAAAGCAAACTAATTAAGTTATTGGTTGATTAATTATAATATTAGCTTGATTAACGAAATTAATTAATTGAGTTAATGCATTGACTAGTAAAAAAAAAGGGGGTGATTACTGATTTAAGGGATTAATTGAACATGTTAAATTGTTGTTTGTATTCGATTAACCATCATTAGGAATGGATTAATGCATGGATTAGTTACAATCGGGATTTCTGTATTTTAGGAATTAATTGAACATGTTAATTGTGGTTTGTATATTGTTAGGAATGGGTTAATGCATGACTTAGTTTAACCGGTGATTTAATTACAAATTTATTGAATTTGTAGATGAATTAATTATTAAGTTAAGAAAGCCGCTGCAAAATCGTTAAAGGAATAATAATAATAATAATAATAATAAGATAAATTATTGATTTGTTAATTAACTAATGGGTGGGTCATCACTTAACGAGTCCATTTAATCAATGGATTAATAAGGCGTGCAAGGAGTCTAGTTCAGAGAGAGTCCAGTATCGGATAAATTAATTAATAAAGATTTAATAAGGATACCGTGGGGGAGAAGGCCCTAGAGGGAGCCTGTTTACGGGAGAATGCCCTAGAGGGGGCATGTTTACGGGAGAAGGCCCCAGAGGGAGTCCATTTACGGGAGAATGCTCCAGAGGGAGCCCGTTTACAGGTGAAGGCCTAGAGGGAGCCCAATATCAGGTAAATTAATTAATAAAAATTTAATAAGAATATCGTGAGAGAGAAGGCAGAGGGAGCCCGTTTACGGGAGAAGGCCCCAGAGGTAGCCCGTTTACGGGAGAAGGCCCCAGAGGGAGCCCGTTTATGGGAGAAGACCATAGAAGGAGCCCGTTTACGAGAGAAGGCCCTAAAAGGAGCATGTTTACGGGAGAAAGCCCCAGAGGGAGCCCGTTTATAGGAGAAGACCCCAGAGGGAGCCCAATATCGAATAATTTGAATATAACAAATGATAACGATAATGATAATAATCAAGAGTTAATGAAGATACCATGAGGGAAAAGACCCCATAGGGAGCTCGTTTACGGGAGAAGGCCCCAGAGGGAGCCCGGTTACGGGACAATGCCCCAGAGGGAACCCAATATCGATTTTCATGATCGGCTATGAATAAGTTGGGTTCTTGATATGCTAAGTTTAGAGTCATATTAAGCTATGAATATGTTTATGATATGTTATGTATAAGTATATGTTATGCTATAAATATGTTAAGTTCATGATATGCTATATTCATGCTCGTGTATGTCCATGTATATGCTCATGATTATGGTTGTTAATATGCATGCTCATGTTTATTCTCTCTTGCTTATGTCGATGCCTATTCTTATGTGCATAGTATGCTTGTAGGGAGATCCCAAATTACCTAGTATGTGGTTTCCCTTAGTACACTAGATTATAGTGGCTAATTAATGTATAACACTGCTTCGAACATGCTGAGTATCTCGACTCACAAATTATACTTTTTTCAGATAATGAGACAAACGAGACAGGAGACATTGACCAGTGAGACAGCTCGGAACAAGGGCAGTACAACTCGAAGACCATCCAGATTAAATTTTGTATTTTTTTATATTTATCTTTGAACCGTCTATGTAATTTGAACTAAGAAACCTTTATGAAAGTAAGAATATGTGATGCCCGCGGTTTATATTTTATTATGTGTTTAAAAAAAACTAAGGGCGTTTCAGCAATTCATAGAATCCATCCTTTGTTCTTCGGCCGATGAGATTACCAGTCGAATGGAGCTTGAAGGGAGGTTCCCAGGAGCTATGAGCGCCGCCTAGTAATAGTTGGAAGCTTGTTCATTGTTAGTTATTCGTTGGATGCTTAAAGGGAGGTTCCTTGGAGCTTATCTGTTGGACAGCAGGTTGAGTGAGGTTTGATCACGGGTTTGGAAGTGGAATGTGATTTGTTTTTGTTTACTTTTGATTTCTGATACAAGATCTGATGATCTGATAGTTTAGCTTGAAATTTACTTCCTGTTTTGAATTTGAAATTTTGGTTAATGCAAGTTTGAGCTTAGTTTCAATTCTGAAATTTAGAAAACTCAAGTTCTATGCAACTAATCTGTTGTGCTTGTGATTGAATTTAAATATTGAATGTTTGCTTGAGTTTTAAATTGCTTACTTCTGTTATATGATATTGATTGTGGTTGAGATTGGATAATCTGTTAGTTAATGAACTTGATTCAATGATGCATTAAATTATGAATTTTATTGTGTTAATTTGATGAAGTGATAGAAAATCATGAGATCTCCTGGATTTGGTATTAGTGCTAGATGAAGAAAAGCTTGAAACTGATTATAGATTTAGTCTAGAATTTACACACATTTATTTGTTATCCTTGGAAAAAAAATACGACATGAGACTCTTTACTATAACTCTTATCTTTAGTTTTAATAAGTTCCAATCTTTATTAATTTTGAAGTTTCACGTGACATGTAAAAATGGCAACACCAGAGAGCTAACTGAAGGTCCTCTCAAGGGCTCAGCTTTTCCGAGCGGGAATTAACCGAATGTCCCTTTAAGGGTTCTTCAGAGAATTTGCATGAAACATCCAAGATATTTGTGCAAAATGAGGGCGTAGATTTCTTTAAGGCTTCTCTGAGTCAAGTAGTTTCACCTATACCTTTTGCAGGTCAAGAAAATCTAGAGATGTACCGTTTGAGCCTTTTTCATATATGAGTGCTAAGAAAATCAAAATATTCTTGCGATTACAAGAACTCTTGTTTGGCCGCTGTTCGACACTCTTTGTCCCTGGACTTATATGTCACCAACTCGGATTGTGTCAATTCAAGTTGAATAGTCGACTCCTCGACTCCTTATTTCCGCCACTACTCCCATTAGCCATCTAGTCAGTCTAGCTTCTACCTCCTTTGACTGGACATAAAGGGAGACTTGTGATCAGGTTAATTAGTTAGAGGATCCCCCACGTGTCCTAGTCAATGTTCTCGTCAACGAATGATTGTCACTTGTGCCGATCAGCCAGGTTCATCCTAGTGAATCGATCAATCGGATGATCAACATTCACACCGACTGGACATTAATACACAGGGAAGACATTATGCACCTTTAATACATAAGGAAGACAAAGAGTTAGGAAAGACATTATACACTATTAATACACATGGAAGATAAAAAGTTAGGGGAGATATTATAAAAGAATCTCATTAGCGTACATAGAGGTATGATATTTTTTGGGGACCAAAGATATTACTATTCATCTTCCCTAGCTAGCTCTTCCTCTTCGTGTTGTATTTGACTTGAGCGTTGAAGTGGTAAAAAAACAGGACAACCTCGGTGCCATTCTAACACTCCTCTTCTGCCTTTGTTCATCTTGAGGTGTTCTTTCTCGGTTTGATCTCCCTCTCCTTGCGGTTCCAGCAGCAACAATCAGCACACCTGTATGTTCACTAATGGATCATCCTCCGAGGGTCTTGGCACAAGATCAATGAGCATGCAAACCAATCAATTTCATCTCATACCTAAAATATAAAATATCTTCAACTTCAACCCCTATAAGAGATTTGACCCTTCTTTTCAATTTAGTATTCACATTCCTAGCAGACATAATGGGCCAAGCTTTCGTATAGCGACGACAGCTCTCATCTTTTGCCATCCACCTGAAGAAGCTAAGCCTCTTGTTGAGCGAATTAAAAGTCATAAGGATCATATATACACGGACTCTCTTGGGTCATCTGGCATACGCTTGGAAGATAACTTTATTGAATCTTAATAAGTCATTTGCACTTAGCATGACTTCTAGCTTGCGATTTTTTACCCCTCTTACTTGAGGTTCAATTTACCTTCGAAAGGAGGGTTCTCCTTACCATCATGTGGAATATGAGAAACTTCCTCATTTATAGCAATAGGGACTTTATTTACGGTCTCTTAAGCATCAAGTGAAGGATCAAGATTGAAAAAAATTGGCCAATGGGACTGGCTGAAATAAAGGGAGGTACATTTGATGGCACTAGGGGTGATAGCACGGTACCGAATCCTAAATTATTTATCATATCCAAAATTTCGATATAAAAAAATCATATCATATTAAAATCTCAGTATATTAAATTTTTGATATAGTATAAATTTTATTTATATTAAAATTTTAATATTGATTCGGTATATGTGATATACCGATGCTAAATTATTAAGAAAAGTTAGGAAGTAATGCATTTAAATACAATAAATTACAAAAAAAAAAAAAAAACTTTTTCCCACCGATTAAGTTTGTTTGTGGACAAACATGAACTCAAGCCATTAGGTACATTTATAAGCCTGACACGTTATTATATACAAAAAAAAAATTTATATAATCCTTGAAATAATCGGGATTAAAATTATTTAAAATTTGAATCAATTAAATTTATTTAGAATAATAATATAATTAATAATTAATATGGAAATAATTTTATATGAATAAATAGAATTTATTAGATTTTTTAAATTTTAAAATGAATTTATAAATATTTTAAGATTTAAAGTATTTGAGCCCTAAGGAGTTGACTGAGTTTAAAATTAGGTTTCGTTAATTAAAACTAAGTTTTAATTAAACTTAACATAAGGCTTCAGTTAAAACAAAATTAAATGAAATTAACTAAAATCGAATAAATTAAATTTTTTCAGACTAACTGAATTGACTAAATTTTTTAATAAAAATTAAACAAACTAAACCGATAAAATATCGGTTAATCCAATTTTTAATCGAATTAACTAGATTTATCGATTATTTTTGGATTTATAGATTCACTTAGGTATTTACCAATTATTTATTTATTTTAATTTATTCAATTTAATTTAATAAATGATTTTAAAATCGAGCCAAATTAACAAATATAACTGTGTTTTTTTAACTAAGGAGTTGCAGCTAAAAAAAGAATAAGTTTAATTAGGTTAATTAGGTTTGATTATTTGGATTAATTGATTTGGTATCAATTAATTACTTAATAAATTTAATTGATGTTTAATGGATAATTAGGCATATCATTAATTAGATATTAATTAGTGTAATTAATCAATTTCAACATTTTAACTAGTTAATTAAGATTATTTGTTAATTAATAGTTTGATTAGTTAATTGATTTAATGAATTTAATTGATCAGTTAATTGATTTAATGAGCATGCAAACCAACTAAATTCATCTCATACCTAAAATATAAAATATCTCCAACTTCAACCCCTATAACAGATTTGACCCTTCTTCTCAATTTAGTCTTCACATTCCTAGCAGACATAATAGCCCAAGCTTTCCTATAGCGATGGCGGCTCTCATCTTTTGCCACATCCACCTGAAGAAGTCTCTTGTTGAACGAATTAAAAGTCATAAGGATCACATATACACAGACTCTCTTGGGTCATCTGGCATAGGCTTGGAAAATAATTTTATTGAACTCTTAATAAGTCATTTGCACGCTTAGCATGGCTTCTAGGTTGCGATTTTTTACCCCTCTTAGTTGAGGTTCAATTTACCTTCGAAAGGAGGATTCTCCTCCTTATCATCATGTGGAATATGAGAAACTTCCTCATTTATAGCAATAGGGACTTTATTTGCGATCTCTTGAGCATTAAGTGAAGGATCAAGACCGAAAAAATTGACCAATGGGACTGGCTGAAATAAAGGGAGGCACATTTAATGGCACTAGGGGTGATAGCACGGTATCGAATCCTAAATTATTTATCATATCCAAAATTTCGATATAAAAAAAATCATATCATATTAAAATGTCAGTATATTAAATTTTTGATATAGTATAAATTTTATTTATATTAAAATTTTAATATTGATTCGGTATATATATGTATTATAGCAATACTAAATTATTAAAAAAAGTTAGAAAGTAATGCATTTAAATACAATAAATTACAAAAAAAAAAAAAAACTTTTTCCCACCGATTAAGCTTGTTTGTGGGCAAGCATGAACTCAAGCCATTAGGTACATTTACAAGCCTGACACGTTATTATATACAAAGAAAAAAAATCTATATAATACTTGAAATAATCAGGATTAAAATGGTTAAAAATTTGAATAAATTAAATTTATTTAGAATAATAATATAATTAATATGGAAATAATTTTATATGAATAAATAGAATTTATTAGATTTTTTAAATTTTAAAATGAATTTATAAATATTTTAAGATTTAAAGTATTTTGAGCCATTAGGAGTTGACAGAGTTTAAAATTAGGTTTCGTTAATTAAAACATAAGTTTTAATTAAACTTAACAAAGGTTTCAGTTAAAACAAAATTGAATAAAATTAATTAAAATTGAACAAATTAAAATTTTTCAGACTAACTGAATTAACTAAATTTTTTAATAAAACTAAACAAACTGATAAAATATCGGTTTATCTAATTTTTAATCAAATTAACTAGATTTATCGATTATTTTTGGATTTATAGATTCATTTAGGTATTTACCAATTATTTTTTCATTTTAATTTATTCGATTTAATTTAATAAATGATTTTAAAATTAAACCGAATTAATAAATATAACTGCATTTGTTTTAACTGAGAAGTTAGCAGCTCAAAAAAAAAAAGAATAAGTTTAATTAGGTTGATTGGGTTTGATTATTTGGATTAATTGATTATGTATCAATTAATTACTTAATAAATTTAATTGATGTTTAATGGAAAATTAGACATATCATTAATTAGATATTAATTAGTGTAATTAATTGATTTCAACATGTTAACTAGTTAATTAAGATTATTTGTTAATTAATAGTTTGATCAGTTAATTGATTTAATAAATTTAATTGATTATATAGTTAATTAATTTAGATTAATTAATTAATTAATTACATGATCGTCATCTAGGATTAAAAAATAATAAAATATAAAATAATAATAATAAAAATAAAGAATGAGATATTTTACATCAAAGAAATAATTATCCTTGTATTTTTGTTTACTGATTTTTCTATATCCTTTCTACTTTTTTTAGATTCAAAATAAAACCAACCGAATCAATTTAATTAAAATTAAATAAATCAAAATATTCTTGAATTAAATAAACATATTAATTTTCTATAAAAATTTAATAAATTGAACCGATAAAATATTAATTAATTTAATTTTTGAATAAATTAATCAAATTTTAAGAAAAACAAATGAAATTTAGAAAAAAATTGAGGTCTAAAAGGGAACCATACGAATTGGTCGTACCATTTGGTATAATCATGTCTCGTGTTTTAGCACTTGACATGGTCAGGTTGTGCACCTAATCTGACCATGCGCGATTTATAGTCCGATTTGATTGAAAAATAAATTTATTTAATTTAATTGAATTATAAATTTAAATATTAAAATTAAACTAAATTATTCGAAATAACAGATATTTAAAAAAATAAAATAATCGAACTGAAATTTTAAATTTAACCAGTTAATTCAATTTAATATAATTTTTACTCCCTACTTACTGAACTTTTAAATTTAATAGTTAATTCAATTTAATAGAATTTTACTCAACTCTACTTACACAACACAACACAACACAACACGTTCAATTACTTTTTTTGTGCTTTTAAAGTATTACTTTCCCTTTTGTGGTTATAGAAATAAGGATTTAAAATAGAACAATGTGAAACATTATTATAACTGCTAATCAAGAAAATTCTATTGGACAAACAAAGTACATAATTACTCTTCGTTTTTTTACATAATTTGAATGTTTGTTTAATCTATTTATTTATTTAACATGTTTTCAAATATTAGAGATTTACTTTATTAAATTTCCCACACGCAGTAACAGTCAAACAGCAGAATAAGTGGAGACATTACTAACTAGTGTACCAGTAGTTCGGATCCTCTGTCCCGAAATCTTTCTGTCCCTATATTTTATTGTTGATCGGACAGTCCAGATCACATCTCAAGAATGTCTTGCACATCACAAGGATACTGCACACATCTTAAAGATGTCATGATGCCTTGAAATATGATCTGGACCGTCCGATCGACAGTGAGACATGGGGACAGAGAAATTTTAGGACAGAGGATCCGAACTAGTGTACCAAGCATGGATGCTCCTATCATCCTAAGTATGCCTCAAAGGTTCTCAACTATCCATGTTGGACTATAGGAGTGGGCATCTCATCTCAATGCTCCCTTTGTCCCACAAGTTGTGCATATTGGGTCTGATGCATGCTTGAAAACAAAATGCGTCACTCATCCACATTATGATTATTTTGATGAGACTATTGATTTCTTTGGCCACATAATATCCCTAATTACTTCCTGTATCAATGCTCAAAGAAAGCTTGTGAATAATTCGAATGCTCAATTGATAGACATTGTTTCTAGGCTTGTTCAAGTATTTCAGGTAGGGCTGTAAACAGAACCGTACCGGTATTTGACGGAGCCCGAAGCGAAAATAAAAAATGACCCTTTTATCGATAAATAATTATAATGTTCAGTTTACAAATAATAAATACATAAAATACACAAATAACCCAAAAATAATATATTACATTAATAAAAAGTTAATAAACATTTGAAATAATTATATAAACAGTACTCGTCTAGCTGTTTTAGAGCCAAAAATATTTATCAAATCTGCATAATCTAATTGTCGGACTATTTCTTTCTCAATTGATAACATTGCTAGCCCATTCAGTCTATCTTGTGACATTGTTGATCGAAGATAATTCTTGATTAACATCAACTTTGAGAAACTTCTTTCTGCCGATGCAACTGTTACTGGTATGGTTAACAAAATCTTATAGACAATGCAAGTATTTGGGAATAAATCATTTAGTTTTGTCAGACATTGTAGCATATCAATTGCTCTTTTTTCATTTGTTAAATAACATTTCATGACCATCAACTCTGAACACAACTCATCACCATTAATGTCTGAACGTCCATCGTGACTAAAAAATTGTTGAAGTTTCATACAAGATTTCATCAAGCTTATTAAATGCTCACTCTTTAACTTCTCCAAATTCAATAAAAACCCAAAAATCTCTTGATATTGTTTAAATTGTTCAAATCGAACTTGAAGAGAAGATCGAGCTTGATCAATTATAAATAGAAAATATTCAACTCTAAAAGACTCTTCACCTGATCGTGTTACATTATCATTGTCACTTTCATCAAATTGTTTCTTTCTTCGAATGATGCGTTTTTCTCGAAATTTAGGTTCAATCCCCATTTCACTTGCCATTTGTTTAGCTTCATTCATGGAACTAGCAAACCCTTCTTCTCTAAACTCATTAAGAAATTGATCAAGCCCTTGTAACAGATTGATCGCAATATCAATATCCATATCTTCATATTGAATAAACTTACTCACGGTATTTATTTCTCGTAACAAGTTATACCAAATTACTATTCTAAGCAAGAACTCAAAACTCTCAAGATCATATAGGGCTAAGGTCTCAGCATCACTCTTTGTTTTAGAATCTTCAGCAACTTCTGCCAAGTCAAGTAAAGCATCTCTTATATGTACAATTTGCTCTTTTATGGCTTTTACACTTTCAACAAGACTTTCCCAACAGTTATGTGACAATGACTTAACAGTCAAACTAGGCACCTTATCTTTAAAAATTTTTCATCTCTTTGTAGAGGAAGAAAACAATGTGTAGATGCGTTGCACCACTCCAAAGAATGACTTGGCTTTAGGACAACATTCCACCATATCAACTAAGGTCAAATTAAGACTATGACAACCACATGGTGTATAAAAAGCTTTAGGATTTATTTCAAGCAATCTTTTTTGTACACCTTTGTGTCTTCCACTCATGTTAGATCCATTGTCATACCCCTGTCCTCTTATGTCATCAATGTCAAGCCCAACTCTAGTTAACGTATTCATAGGTTCACTTGATAACCCAAGACCTGATGTGTCATCCACCTTCAAAAACTCAACCCAATATTCTTCTACTTTTGGTGTGTCTGTTGAATCATCCAAACATCGTAGCACTAGAGACATTTGTTCTTGATGACTTGCATCTGGAGTACAATCAAGTATTACTAAAAAATATTTTGCATGTTTAACTTTTGCAATGATTGACCTTTTCACTTCATTTGCCAAAGTTTCTATCAATTCATTCTGAATTTTGGGACTAAAATATGTATATTGAGATTTCCTTGCTTCACAACGTCGAACATGCTCTTCCATCACTGGATCAAACTCAGCAACCATTTCTATCATTTGCAAAAATAGCCTATTATTCTCAACATAAAGTTTCTCATCATCCCCTCGAAAGGCCAAAGTATTTTTAGCAAGTGTTTTCACAATGGAGATTATTCTTGTTAATACTTGCCTCCAATGTTGTCTTTCTTTGTTGATTTGAAGTTGCATATTATAATCAATTGTTTGATTTTTTTTTAAGCCTCTTTTCTGATTCAACCCAAGCAATCATGCAATCCATATGATCTCTACTAGCTTCATGTTGTTTAAGACTTCTATGCATATTACGCCAGTCTTTGTATCCATCATTATCCAAATTCCCCATTCTACTCATCATTTGTTCAGTCTTGAATAACTTGCAACAGAAGCAAAATATTTTATCCAATGAAATAGAATATACAAGCCATCTTCTATCTATTGTTTGTCCATTTGTCATTACCCGTGTATAATGCGATGAATCAAAATGTCTATTGTTACTATCCTTAGGAAACAAAAATCATTCACTCTTTTTGGACTCATTTCTATTAAGTAGTCTCTCAATTTTTGACTGATGTTATTCCAATTTTCAGGATCCTGCAAATTCAGAGTTGAATCTAATTTTTCATGTTGAGAGTCTTCTTCTAGGTTTTCATTCGACTCGATCAAATTGGCAACCTCAGCTAATTCCTCATTTTCATTGTGACTTTGTTCTTCAATCACCAAATTATCCCCTAATTCCTCTCTTTCTATTCTGCTACTTCTAATAAAATATTTGTTAATATCACCGGCTTAACTTTGAATTAATGTCTCCTCCCTTTGTTTCATTTTTCTCTTTTGAGCTCCAGACATATATTTAGGAGGCATTTTCAATATTCTTTTATTATACCTGCAAGGTATTAAAATTGACTATTAACTCAATAATTCATGTCTACATTCAAGAGTAACAATATATTATGTTAGATTTTTTTGGATAGTTTTC
Organism: Zingiber officinale; assembly: GCF_018446385.1. NCBI lineage: Eukaryota > Viridiplantae > Streptophyta > Magnoliopsida > Zingiberales > Zingiberaceae > Zingiber > Zingiber officinale. The sequence goes on along the minus strand of NW_024589934.1, from coordinate 174,570 downwards.
TGATAAAAAATTGATTAATCTAAACAGCATTTAATAAGAAGAGGTAGCTACAATTAATTGACAATGTATACAAGAATACTATTAGACTAATTTCAAATTTTCAATCAATAAGAAAACACATTATCTTACAATTTACATAATATATTTATATAAGCTAATTGCAAGTTCAAAAGATTCGATGACCTAACTGATTTTCTAATAGGTGATAGATAAACCATAAAGTAAAAGACATAGCATGGAAAATCATCAAAAATGAAAAGGAGTTTAACCTTTTCTAGAAAATCATCAAAGTAAGCTAATTGCAGGTTCAATTATGAATTAACAAGCCTGAAACTAGAACTGATAAAAGAAAAAAAAATTATGTGAAACTGATAACACAAAAAGTAAAGCAGAGATCAAGACTTGATAAAAGAACGCTAGAGAAAAGAAATATCATCCAATGACCTAACTAACCTTTTTCTCAGCTCTTCGCCCCTTTGGTCGGCCCTCCCCAAAGGCTATGAAGATTTTCAGTCCCGGAAAAGACCTTCCCTACTCCACTGAGCTAAACTCTCTTCAGGCAAATTCATAAGTCAATTTGCTCGAGCGACATATGGAAAGCGCGACTTCACCCCACGGAGCGGTACGAGCGATAGCGACGGCACCAGCAACAACTTATATAAGGAATTAGTGCTGAGGAGCTACTCCGCTTCTCTCCCCGCTTCTGAGCCTGGTGCCGCATTTCACCTTCCAACGTGGAATATATTCATGAGATTACCTACCGGGGTCTTTGATCTTCATGGTCTTGCACCAGTCGCATAATATATTAATATTATAAGAAGATAGCGTAAGATATTAGTTGAAGATAGCGTAAGGTACAACCCGTCCTTACCTCGGCCCTTTCAAGAGAAATATCATCCAATTATCCAATACAAAAGTAAAGCAGAGAAAAAGATTAAAATTTAAACATTTAAACTTAATATTCAGAAAATGATGCAAAAAATAAAATCTAACCAAATTGTCCAATGTCCAAATCCCACTGCTGATGGATCAAGATTCAAGAATGTCAGAAAATTAGAGAAGAAATTGGAAAGAACACTGAACGTCGGAGAAAAATCGTGTGATGTTAGCAGCGTTGGTGCGATGCAACGCTATGCCTATGTGCATAGGCTTAAAATGCCTTCTCCCCTCTCTAGGGATGCCCTGCAGAAGGGATTAGCAAATGCATTAGAGAGATCTAAAAATCAAGTTTTTATCTTAACTTTTTAGAAGATCATTAGAAAAGTAAGAGAAGAGAGGGAAATTATAGGGTTTTTTTCTAAAAAAAAACTTGGGTAAAAAGAATCTTTATTAGACACGATTGTATTTGAGAAATTGGGGCAAAACTCTAATTTTCTTGATGAAATTTAGTCAGCTACAGTTAGGTTAAAAAAATCAAAAGCTTGAGAAATCTTGAGTTCTTGAGCAAACAAATCAATGAATCATGAAAAATTGATCTCGACAGTCGGCAAAATACTGATCTCAAAAAAAAAAAAAAACAAAGAAGCGAGAGGAAGAGGAACTTGCTCGATTAGGATGGAAGCTTGAATGATACTAACCCAGAATTTCAGAATTTGCTCGACGGAGAACCTTCTAGAGATATCCTTATAGAGCATCCGACGGATAAAATCTTTGGCCGCCCGCCGCCAGAGATGCCGAGCAGAATATCCTCAGTGATGGGAACCTTAGATGGCGCCTCGAAGGTTTTTGCCGCACAGCCACAGTTGGATGCATGCAGCGTGCCTCACAGCCGGGAGAAATAAGAAAAGGATTTAGGGAATTCTTTTACCATTCGTATTTTTTGTACAAAAAAAAAAAAATTGGGGCCCCTTCCTGGGCCGGGCCCGAGGCGGTCGCCTCTCTCGCCTCATGAAAGGTCCGACTCTGGCTGTAAATGAACCGAGTCAAGTCGAGCTTTGGGATGTTCAAGTTTGTTTGATAAGGTAACTGAGTCGAACCAAGTTGAGCTTAAAATGAACCAAACTTTTGAAATGATTGTTCAAGTTTGATTTAGTTTATTTTTTAGAAACTTGAGCTTGTTTAAAGCTTGACTTGAGCTTGGTTCGTTTAGATATTATCGAGCTCTCAATTCAAGTTTGGTTCATTTAGATAGTATCTCGCTTTTAATTCAAGTTTGTTTGATTGTTTGAAACTTTTAATTGTTGATTGATTATTGAGTTTGAAAATTCAAACTTATTTATTTATTTATTTTATTATTTATTTAGCATATTGAAAATAATTTTATTAATCAACATGATTCTTGAACATTGTTTATAAAAATTAACGAGTTAAATACATATGTGTTCAAGCTTATTTGTTTAGTTTAATGAGCTATTCAAGTTTGTTTGTTTAATTAATTTTATATATCTTGAATGAACATAAACAAACTCTTATCAAGTAGAATACCAACCTTATTCACGAACGCATAATTCATTTACCGTCCTAATTTCAATTAATACTACTATACTTGTGTATATCTGAAATTTATATTAAAAAAAATTGATATATAATATTTGGTGCCTGTATTATTTTTATATAATTAATTTTCATCAACTATTCTTTATATTAGTAATATATATATATATATATATATATATATATATATATATATATATATGAGGATTTGAGTTGAGATAATCTTAACCATGGAAACGGATTTGACTCTAGTTAGGATCGGTAAAGGCTCAAGCTCCAACCAAGCTCCAATTGTTAGACAGGCTGATGCTTTGGACCAAGAATCTTCTTCTGATAGCATGATGTTTTAATAATAAGATTCTTTATTTTTTTTGCTTTCATTATTTATGACTAACCTCCCAGTAGAATTAAAGTGCACGTCGTAGAAAGGCTAGAAGACAACGACGCAGACAGGTTGAGCAGTAAGTAGAGTTATTGTTTAAACAGATATTATTTTCTTATTCTGATAATAAAGTCTAATTGATCTTATACATTACTTATTTACTGACACCTAATTATGTGACGATGTGTTGTTAATTATTCTATTATAGATATAAAGGAAGTGCAGATTGATCAGGTAGTAACAAATGCTGCACAAAGTAAGCACTCATCAGACTATCAAGTGGTAAGAAATGTTGCACAAGATATGTTTTATAGTATGATAACTTATCTTGTGCAGCATTTGTAACCTGTCTATTAAAGTCTTATATTTTAAAATTAGTTCATCAAATTGATGATAAAATTTATGGAGGTTCTAGTGGATATTACGCACTTGTTACACAACAATCCCTTAGAGGAAGGGCAAACCAAGGGGGACAACGAGTAGGAGAAGTAGAAGTTTGGGCTTTAGAGAGATTTGGTGTGTTGCTCATATTTTACCAGAGATGTTTACTTATAAATCTGATCATATTAGAGCTCGTCAAGAAGTACTTGATGCTACGATCATTGGAGGAAGAGTATCTAACCGAGAAAATGCTCTATAATCTTTTCGATTGCTCATTCGAGAATTACAATCTTTAGCTATAGAACTGAATCACTTTATATTTAAGAAGAACTTCCAGATTAATAGGAAGGAAGTTTGATCAATGAATTAGAATTTCTATTCCATATTTGACCGGTAAAACCAATAAAATTTTATCTAACGGAGAGATAGTTGGAAAGATGACAAAACCCTATACGTTTCATTATAATACCAATAATCCGGAAAAAGATGGATTGTTTTACTACTTGAACCTGCACTTGTTACTACTTCAACCTGCACTTTCTTCAGATCTATAATAGAACAATTAATTAATAGTACATCATATGATTATGTGACATTAAATAAGTTGTAAGATCAACTAAGTTTTATGATCAAAATAAGAAAATAATATCGTTGTCTTTTAGCCTTTCTACGAGGTGGGATGTCTTAGTGAGTTTGGTTAGCAAACAACGATTCTCAGGGCCATATGGGCCTGGCCTATATGCTAAAATATACGAAGTTTTCCTTTTTGGATACCCATATTTATGCCAAGAGAAACAGAGTCGGGTCCCATCGCCACCTTCAGTGACAAAGCGAGTGGTTCTTCACGACAAAATGAGGCAGGAGCGCCGATCTTCGCCAGGCTGGAGTTTTTCTTTCTCCTCTTCCTCCTCCGGCCATCTGTTTCTCTTTTCCCTCGATTCGCCACCAGATCCGCGCGCTGTTAGACAATCTCTGAAACCAGTAGTGCTTCTCCAGGGGTTCGGCGTGTTGGGTCGGCGAAATGGACGCGCTGAGGAGGCAGGCGAGCAAGCTGCGGGAGCAGGTCTCCAAGCAGCAACAGGTGATGCCCTCTTCCCTCGCTTTGCTTGCTCGCTTTTTGTTCTCTTCTCCCTATCGAATTAAGGATCTTCCTCGGTTCCGATCCACTGCTTTCATAAACGTTATCCGCTATCTTAGCGGCCCCCTAATGCCGGCCTCACGGATATAGAATGGTGATGTTCCTTCAAATTGTGATGTCGGGTTGCCCGCTTTTGGTTAGCTATTAACCTGTTCAATGAAGCCTGTTTGGAATAATATGGAATTCAATTCCTTTTAGAATTGAAATTGAATTTCATGCTTTGGAATGATTTTTTAGTTAAGAATTAATATGGAATTCAATTCTAATTTCATCAAATAAGGCAAAAGTAAATCACACCTCTTTATGTGTGTGATCCGGTGAAGAGATTAGGGAGGAGGGCAGTATGGACATTTGGCAGTGGTAGGTTTTTGAGATAAAGGCAGCACTGTTCACAGATAAAAAGAGGGGGGGTTTTCGGGTTTTGGGAGGGGCGGCCGCCAACACAAAGGAAAGTGGGGGGGGCTTTTCTTCCTCTCCATCTGATGCTACTCACTGACGCCGGCACCGGCTATCGTCGCCTCTCACCTCCTCCTCGCGACGGCCAGCAGCCGAACCTCGTGCTCTCTTCGTCCTCGTCTCTCTTTTCCACACCGGCAGCGCATCGGAGCACAGCTGTCGCCTCATGTAGCCATCGTTGCTGCCTTTAGTGGCCGGAGTCGCCGCCTGCGACCACCACAGTGGCCAGCAGTCGCCTCTTCCAGCGCCAGCCGCCGTCTGCAGCGGCTGCCGCTGCCTCTTTCCGCGTTTACCACTATACAGCGGCCGTTGTCTCCTGTCCCAGCCTCTACCGCCTCTTCCGGTAGTCCTACAGCCGACTCCGGCGTCCCGACAGTCGGCTCCGATGGTTGTACATTTGTTATCTCCACTGCTTTTGTCGTAGATCCGGCCCTCAGCGGTGTTTCTGTGCATCCGTTGTGTTTTCCGGCTATCGAGCCGTGATTCTTTGCTATTTGTATTACTGCTATGATGATACATCCATCCGGCAGAGCCGTGACGACTCGATCTGTATCCGACCAGCTCACCCATCCATCCGAGGGCGCCCCCCTGGGCCAGGGTACGTTCTCGTACCTTCTTTGCATTTATTTCAATATTCTATTATTATCCGGATATTTATGCATTTGTGGGATTCGCCTCGAGCACCGAGGTACCAGAGACCGGGGGAACCCGGTCGCTGGATACAGGTACAGTTGACCGGAGGAGGACTTCCGACGATCTGGTCAACGAAGCGGACAGCTCACCACCGGGTCATGAGGATGCGGTCCACATTCCAGCCATGTCACACCCCGGCAGGTTCGTTTTCTCAGCTTCCCGACAGGATCAGTGTGATTTAGATAGGGAATTCAATTCTCCATATTATGTTCATTGTGTCCTCATTCTCTTTTCTTTGTAAAAAAAGAAAAGAAAAAAGATAAAAGGATAAAATGGTAAAACATAAGAATTTCATAATTTAAGTTGTAATTCATTCCAAACATGATAATTGAATTCAATTTCTTATGAAATTCAATTCATAATAAAATTCAATTCAATTCCATGGCTTAAATTATTTTTAAACAGGATGAAATTCAATTTAATTTCATGATTTAAATTATTTCCAAACAAGGTGTAAGTGAATCTAAGAAAATTTGCACTGAAGTTGTCATCCTGTAGAGAGATGATCCTTGACTGAACCAATATGTAGAGTAAATCTAAATGGTACTATCTGGAATTAATTTTTCTATTCTGTTCAGCTACATACTATTTTCAGTATTAGGATTTTTAAACTAACTTGAAATCATTGATCAATTGAAATTTGACTTGTAGATGCAAAAGCTTCAATTGAACGTTTTAAAGAGCAACCCCAATACTTAGCTACTACTTGATACATATTATCAAAGTCAATTACTAACAACAACGGTAAATTGTAACCGGTGGAACTCAGTCAATGAATTTCTTGTCAAATTGCCCAATGCTTTTAGCAATCATGGTATATACTGTTCAGAAAAAACATTGCACAGATGATGTCTTCAAAATAGATGGGTTATCATAACCATTTTCCCTATTTGTTTCTTTTTCTCTTTTTCCTATTCTGTTGCTCTTATTTAAAGTCGTTAATTTGGGTTAGACCCGTCGGATTGACCCGTCTCGCCAAACAATTTAAGCGGATTAGGTTAGAATTTTATCAACCCAAGTCTGCCGCGGGCCGACCCGCTTAGGCCCGTGACCCGCGTGGGTCAGCCCGCGATAGGTTTGGGTTGGCCCGCGGGTTGAGAAACACATGTAAACAGTTTATATCAGTAGTCAATACTGTAACTACTGTTGGTGCAACCTTAGGTCAAGGTTGACTTGGTTGACCTGACTCGAGTTGACCTGACTCGAGTTGTGTTTTGATGTTTGACGATGTTTGACGAGAAGAGAGTTGTAATCTTGATGTTTGACAAGAATAGGTGTTCGGGAGATTGTAGGTGCAACCTTAGGTCAAGGTTGACCTGGTTGACTGATCTGAAAAGTCAAGCTGGAGCTCGAAAAGTCCAAGCAGGGAGCTTGGCATTGGAAAAGTCCAAGTATGGAGACTTGCATCGGAAAAGTCCAAGTGGCACGCGAAAAGTTCAAGTATGGAGACTTGCACGGAAAAGTCCCGTGAGTGGCAAGGCGGTGAGAAAGTCCTAAGCGGGATGTTAGGCGGTTGGAAAGTCCTGGTGAGTGAAGTCAGGCGGTGGAAAAGTCCTAACCGGATGTTAGGCAATGAGAAAGTCCTAACCGGGATGTTAGGCGGTGTGGAAAGTCCGTGGTGAATCCAGGCAAGGGAAAATCCAGATGGATCGGGGATGATCGGACTTCCGGTGTTGGAAAGTCCAAGTAGGTCGAAAGGATTGACCGGACACTTGGCGAGGAGTTCTAGCAGGTCGGGAGTGACCGGATGCTAGGGATGAAGTACCAATAGGTCGAGGTTGACCGGATATTGGTTTGAAGTCTTGGGACTTGGTTTGGGCAAAACCAAGCTCGGATCGGTCACCGAACCGATCCGGTGTCTATATTTTCTCGATCGATGCGGTGACCGATCGATCAACAAGCTCTCCGATTCTTGTCGATGCGTGACCGATCGAAGAAAAAGAGGCGAAAGAAAAGCGACTGATCGGTCCACAAACCGATCGGGCCGTATCTGATCGATGCGTGGACCGATCAAAGACGCAGCATCGCGAGAAGGAAGGAAGGGGATCGGTCGTGGACCGATCCACCTCTTCCCCGATCGTGCGTGGACCGATCGAGTCTACGATGCGCAACGCTAGTTTCTTCACCGCTTCTTCTTCGCAGTATAAAGGATCGGGGCATCTGGTGCGTCACTCTCCTTCTTCCTTCGAAGTTCTCTCTGCTGAAGCTTCGCTTACGGTGCTCAGAGCTTTCTTGAGCTCGGATTCTTGAAGCTTCGCGTGAGCTTCCCCGACAGTTTTCTCGACTGGCTTGCTGTTGCATCTGTCCGTGGAGTTGCTACTTCATCAGGGACCTCAGTCGACGAGAAGGCAAGCTTGTTTGTTTTACATTCATTTTGTTCTTGCTATTCTCTTGTACTCTTAGCTTGCTGTTGCAAGTGATTGTGGCGAGGTTTCTCCACCCACAAGGAGTTGATATTAGCCGGTTCTCCGGGGACTCATCCACCGACGGATTGATAGGGCTCGTCCACCTTACGGACACGCCGAGGAGTAGGAGTATCATCTCCGAACCTCGTACATCGCTGTGTTAAGGTTTGATTTTCTTCTCCTGTTTTCTTTCTACTTTGTATTTCCGCTGTGCTAACCTAATCGTAGGAAGAAACGAGTAAGATTGGGGTCGGCTATTCACACCCCCCCCCCTCTCTAGCCGTACGAAGGATCCTAACAAGTGGTATCAGAGCGAGGTCGCTCTTCATCGGATTCACACCCGTGGGAGCAAAAGCTAGAGATGGATCAATTCGGAGAAGACATCACCATTCCACCCTTCTACAACGACAACTTCGCATATTGGAAGGTAAGGATGATGTATTTTCTTAGGACTAATATGTGGAACTGGTTTTGTGTACAAGAAGGGTTTACTCCTCCAATGGATAAAGAAGGAGAGCCTCTAGAGAAGAACAAGTGGACGAAGGAACAAGTCCACCAATCCACGATCAACAATGAGGTAACTAAAACAATTGAATTTTCATTACCTACTAATATTTTGTGTAAGATAGGTAAATACAACAATGCCAAGGAGTTGTGGGATAACTTGGCCAAGTACCATGAGGAGAGCTCCACTTCAAGCCATGAAGAGGAGCCTAGTGAGCCAAGTAGCTCACATCATGGAGGGAGCGAATTAGAAGTTGAGGGTTACTCAACATCTAAGGACAAAGAGGAGGAGAGTTCTTCTTCAAGTTCGGAGCAAGAAGAAGAAGCTTCTACCTCCGAAAGGGATGAAGAAGAGAGCTCGCATCCACCCTCAACCCTAGGTAACTCAAGCAATTTAAGTTCAATTAAATTACACATTATGTGCTTTGAGTGTAGGGAACATGGACATTACAAGAGTAAGTGTCCAAAGAGGGTAAGAAAGACTCCACCGGCGCCAAAGGTCAAGGAAGCCGGAGTTCCGATACGCAAAGGCAAGGAGCACGTGGTGTGCTTCCAATGCAAGCGAAGGGGACATTATCGGAGTCATTGTCCGAGGGGGAGGCAACCTCACAAGGGCAAGAGACCGAGCACTTCTATAGGGGGAGCTAAGGCAAACCCTAAGGTATCATTTAAGTCTCATTCGTGCAATACTAGTAAGATGCATGCTAGAAATTTTATTGCACTAGTCAATAATGATAAGCATGATAACATTAGAAATCGATACACATGCTTAGGTGCCAAACATGTGAACCTAGATAAGGATAACACTAGGAAAGCCAACCCTAGAATTACCTCATCTAAGGTTAAGGAGAACCTAGGTAGGAATCCCAAATCAACTAGACACATGCCTAGGAATGCCTCAAAGAAAAATGACAAATCAAAAATTGAGGTATTAGAGAAGGAGAATCAAGTCTTGAGGTCAAGACTTGATAATTTAGAAAAGGCTCTTAAAAACATGGAGAAGTCATCTCTAGGGTTTAAGAGTCAAAAACCCAAGTCCAAGGACAAGAAAGGTTTGGGTCACAAACCTAAGTCCCAAATGGTCAAGCCCACTTACCACAATGTTCCATTTGATTATGGAACAAAACCTAGGGCTAGGAAGACCATTACCAAGGTTACAAGGGGAGTCACCCCTATAGTTGACCTTGATGAGACCCAAATGACCAAGGCTTCAAAGCCTAAGAGGGTCATTAGGAGGGTTGCTAGGGAAGTTATCCCTAGTGAATATTTAGTGAACCCAATGAGCTCTAATAGGTATTGGGTTCCTAGGAGCATCTTCTCTACCCCATAGATGGGTTAGAGAGTGTCAACTCCAATTAGAAGGGTAGTTAACCCAACTTTGAGGAAATTGACACTCAAGGAGCATTTTCAAGGTCTTGATAACCCTTGAAAATGAAAAAGGATTATTATTTACTCCTTAAAGAGTAAATTGTGCCATATTTGAAAAATATCGATTTTAATCTCATTTGGCACAATTTAAGAAAACCTAGAGAAATACCATAATTGGGATTTTGGTTGTCTCTTAGGGATATATGGGCAATCTAGGGTTAGATTCTAAGTTAGCTAAGGCTAAGGATACTTAGATAGGGAATTTAGGTATTTTATTTGTGCTAACTTCCCATGATTGGTTGTCATATGTCATGCCATGACATCATATTTAGTTTTATCATCATTTGAAATGTCATGATAGTGCTTAGGCTAGTTTATATGTCATGCTCTATTTAAGTTTTCATACTTTATGCCATGACATCATGACATTGGCACATGTTTTCCATTTATGATATCATATATGCCATGTCATCATCTCTTGCATTATAATCAATAAAATTGATTTAAGGACAAACATATAATTTGATATTGAGATCAAATTGATGTTTAGAAAATGCATGAGAACTTAGCCTAAGTTGACCTTAACCCATATCTCACATCAAATTGACTTGAATGTGGTTTGATGCACCTTAGATGTGTGTGAGATATTAGGATCATGAGTTAGGATCAAGGTGCATAGTCATTGTACCTAGATGACCCTAATTCAAGAAATTAAGGATCATAGGGAAAGCTTGTGTACAAGTCATGTACATCTAGCCCTAAGATTATGGTCCTAAATTCAAATGGTTTTAAAAACATTTTAAAATTGATTTGAAAAACCTTGATGAAGCTTTCCTAGTGATAGCATTCTTCATTGAGCAAGATGATACAAAGATGACTTAAATTTGAACTATTTCAAAGTTTTTGAACTTTGTATCAAGATTGAAAAATGGAAACTATTTTCATAGAAAATTATTTTTCCGTGATAGTATATGGTATGAGGAGTGTATCCTCAAAATTTTACGATTTTTTGAATTTTCTGGAATTTATTAGGAGTTTTTGAATTTCGGAAGGAAAATCAAATCTGATTCAGTGTGGATCGGTCACCGACCGATCCAGAAGTTCGATCGATGCGGTGACCGATCGGTGACGAATCCAATGCGATCGATGGCGTGGATCGGTCCGGGGACCGATCCAGGGGATTCGATCGATGTCCGGGACCGATCGACGCTGCGTTCGATTTTCATTTGGTGCGAAAGTTCACCGGAAGTTGGGTTTGTGGATTTCTAAAGGTTTGAAACTCGAGACATTGTTGGTGCAATGGTCAGGGGGAGTTGACCTTTAGGGAAGTTTTACCTAATTGTCAAGGGGAGTTGAATTTTAGGGAGTTTTTACTCCAAAAGACTTTTAAGGATTAGTGATATGATTATCACTAAGTTGGTTGTTGAGTTTAGTATCGAGGGAAATTTAAGAGTTTCAATGAAAGGTATGGGACTTTCATTGGGAAGTCTTGACCTTGATACACTTCTTTTGATGTGTGTCAAAGGGGAGAATTATGGAGAACCCAAGTTGGGTTATCGGGTTAACCTAAGGGAGAATGTCGGAGAATGTTCAAGAAAAGAACATTGGACATTGGAAGATGGTTGGAAAACCTAAGTTAGGTTATCGGGTTAACCTAACTTGATTTTGGATTTTGTCAAACATCAAGGGGAGATTGTTGTGCAACCTTAGGTCAAGGTTGACTTGGTTGACCGACTCAGTTGACCGACTCGAGTTGTGTTTTGATGTTCGATGTTTGACGAGAAGAGAGTTGTAATCTTGATGTTTGACAAGAATAGGTGTTCGAGATTGTAGGTGCAACCTTAGGTCGAGTTGACTGGTTGACTGATCTGGAAAAGTCCAAGCAGGAGCTTGCACGCGAAAAGTCCAAGCAGGAGCTTGGCATTGGAAAAGTCCAAGTATGGAGACTTGCACGGAAAAGTCCAGCAGGAGCTTGGCACGCGAAAAGTTCAAGTATGGAGACTTGCACGGGAAAAGTCCAGTGAGTGAAGCCAAGAGAAAGTCCTAGCTGGGATGTTAGGCGGTTGGAAAGTCCCGTGAGTGAAGTCGAAAGCTGGAAAAGTCCTAATCGATGTTAGGCAATGAGAAAGTCCTAGCTGGATGTTAGGCGGTGTGGAAAGTCCCGTGAGTGAATCCGGGCAAGGGAAAATCCAGATGGATCGAGGATGAGACTTGGTGTTGGAAAGTCCAAGTAGGTCAAAGGATTGACCGACACTTGGTGAGTTCTAGGTCAAGGGAGTGACCGGATGCTAGGGATGAAGTACCAATAGGTCAAGGTTGACCGGATATTGGTTTGAAGTCTTGGGACTTGGTTTGGGCAAAAACCAAGCTGGATCGGTCACCGCACCGATCCGGTGATATGTTTTTCTCGACGGCCCGGTGACCGATCGGACACGAAGCTCTGTTCGGTTCTTGCATCGATCGGTGACCGATCGATGAAAACGAGGCGAAAAGAAGCGGCTGATCGGTCCACAAACCGATCAGGCCATGTCGATCGGTCGTGGACCGATCAAAGACGAGCATCGCGAGAAGGAAAGGAAGGGGATCGGTCGTGGACGATCCATTTTCCTCTGATCGATGCGTGGACCGATCGGTCTAACGCCTGACGGCTAGTTTCTTCACCGTTTCTTCTTGGCAGTATAAAGGATCGGGGCATCTGGCCACTCTCCTTCTTCCTTCGAAGTTCTCTCTGCCAAGCTTCGCTTTCCGGTGCTCAGAGCTTTCGAGCTCAACCGTCACGAAGCTTGGCGTGAGCTTCCCAGCGTTTTCTCGTGGCTTTGCATCTGTCCGGAGTTGCTACTTCATCGTGGGACCTCACGACGAAGGCAAGCTTGTTTGTTTACATTCATTTTGTTCTTGCTATTCTCTTGTACTCTTAGCTTGTTGTGAGTGATTGAGGTGAGGTTTCTCCACCCACAAGGAGTTGATATTAGCCGGTTCTCCGGGGACTCATCCACCGGCGGATTGATAGGGCTCGTCCACCTTACGGACACAGGAGTAGGAGTATCATCTCCAACCCTCGTACATCGTCGTGTTAAGGTTTGATTTTCTTCTCTGTTTTCTTTCTACTTTGTATTTCCCGCTAACCTAATCGTAGGAAGAAACGAGTAAGAATTTCGGCTATTCACACCCCTCTCTAGCCGTACGAAGAGATCCTAACAAGTGGTATCAGAGCGAGGTCGCTCTTCATCGGATTCACACCCGTGGGAGCAAAAGCTAGAGATGGATCAATTCGGAGAAGACATCACCATTCCACCCTTCTACAACGACAACTTCGCATATTGGAAGGTAAGGATGATGTATTTTCTTAGGACTAATATGTGGAACTGGTTTTGTGTACAAGAAGGGTTTACTCCTCCAATGGATAAAGAAGGAGAGCCTCTAGAGAAGAACAAGTGGACGAAGGAACAAGTCCACCAATCCACGATCAACAATGAGGTAACTAAAACAATTGAATTTTCATTACCTACTAATATTTTGTGTAAGATAGGTAAATACAACAATGCCAAGGAGTTGTGGGATAACTTGGCCAAGTACCATGAGGAGAGCTCCACTTCAAGCCATGAAGAGGAGCCTAGTGAGCCAAGTAGCTCACATCATGGAGGGAGCGAATTAGAAGTTGAGGGTTACTCAACATCTAAGGACAAAGAGGAGGAGAGTTCTTCTTCAAGTTCGGAGCAAGAAGAAGAAGCTTCTACCTCCGAAAGGGATGAAGAAGAGAGCTCGCATCCACCCTCAACCCTAGGTAACTCAAGCAATTTAAGTTCAATTAAATTACACATTATGTGCTTTGAGTGTAGGGAACATGGACATTACAAGAGTAAGTGTCCAAAGAGGGTAAGAAAGACTCCACCGGCGCCAAAGGTCAAGGAAGCCGGAGTTCCGATACGCAAAGGCAAGGAGCACGTGGTGTGCTTCCAATGCAAGCGAAGGAGGAGTCATTGTCCGAGGGGAGGCAACCTCACAAGGGCAAGAGACCGAGCACTTCTATAGGGAGCTAAGGCAAACCCTAAGGTATCATTTAAGTCTCATTCGTGCAATACTAGTAAGATGCATGCTAGAAATTTTATTGCACTAGTCAATAATGATAAGCATGATAACATTAGAAATCGATACACATGCTTAGGTGCCAAACATGTGAGCCTAGATAAGGATAACACTAGGAAAGCCAACCCTAGAATTACCTCATCTAAGGTTAAGGAGAACCTAGGTAGGAATCCCAAATCAACTAGACACATGCCTAGGAATGCCTCAAAGAAAAATGACAAATCAAAAATTGAGGTATTAGAGAAGGAGAATCAAGTCTTGAGGTCAAGACTTGATACTTTGGAAAAGGCTCTTAAAAACATGGAGAAGTCATCTCTAGGGTTTAAGAGTCAAAAACCCAAGTCCAAGGACAAGAAAGGTTTGGGTCACAAACCTAAGTCCCAAATGGTCAAGCCCACTTACCACAATGTTCCATTTGATTATGGAACAAAACCTAGGGCTAGGAAGACCATTACCAAGGTTACAAGGGGAGTCACCCCTATAGTTGACCTTGATGAGACCCAAATGACCAAGGCTTCAAAGCCTAAGAGGGTCATTAGGAGGGTTGCTAGGGAAGTTATCCCTAGTGAATATTTAGTGAACCCAATGAGCTCTAATAGGTATTGGGTTCCTAGGAGCATATTCTCTATCCCATAGATGGGTTAGAGAGTGTCAACTCCAATTAGAAGGGTAGTTAACCCAACTTTGAGGAAATTGACACTCAAGGAGCATTTTCAAGGTCTTGATAACCCTTGAAAATGAAAAAGGATTATTATTTACTCCTTAAAGAGTAAATTGTGCCATATTTGAAAAATATCGATTTTAATCTCATTTGGCACAATTTAAGAAAACCTAGAGAAATACCATAATTGGGATTTTGGTTGTCTCTTAGGGATATATGGGCAATCTAGGGTTAGATTCTAAGTTAGCTAAGGCTAAGGATACTTAGATAGGGAATTTAGGTATTTTATTTGTGCTAACTTCCCATGATTGGTTGTCATATGTCATGCCATGACATCATATTTAGTTTTATCATCATTTGAAATGTCATGATAGTGCTTAGGCTAGTTTATATGTCATGCTCTATTTAAGTTTTCATACTTTATGCCATGACATCATGACATTGGCACATGTTTTCCATTTATGATATCATATATGCCATGTCATCATCTCTTGCATTATAATCAATAAAATTGATTTAAGGACAAACATATAATTTGATATTGAGATCAAATTGATGTTTAGAAAATGCATGAGAACTTAGCCTAAGTTGACCTTAACCCATATCTCACATCAAATTGACTTGAATATGGTTTGATGCACCTTAGATGTGTGTGAGATATTAGGATCATGAGTTAGGATCAAGGTGCATAGTCATTGTACCTAGATGACCCTAATTCAAGAAATTAAGGATCATAGGGAAAGCTTGTGTACAAGTCATGTACATCTAGCCCTAAGATTATGGTCCTAAATTCAAATGGTTTTAAAAAACATTTTAAAATTGATTTGAAAAACCTTGATGAAGCTTTCCTAGTGATAGCATTCTTCATTGAGCAAGATGATACAAAGATGACTTAAATTTGAACTATTTCAAAGTTTTTGAACTTTGTATCAAGATTGAAAAATGGAAACTATTTTCATAGAAAATTATTTTTCCGTGATAGTATATGGTATGAGGAGTGTATCCTCAAAATTTTACGATTTTTGGAATTTTCTGGAATTTATTAGGAGTTTCTGAATTTCCGGGAAGGGAAATCAGAAATCTCTGATTTCAGAGTGTGGATCGGTCACCGTACCGATCCAGAAGTTCGATGATGCGGTGACCGATCGGTGACGATCCATGCGATCGATGAAGCGTGGATCGGTCCGGGGCCGATCGAGGGGATTCTGATCGGTGCGGAGACCGATCGATGCGTGCGGTTCGATTTTCATTGTTGTCCGAAAGTTCACCGGAAGTTGGGTTTTGTGGATTTCTAAAGGTTTGAAACTCGCGAGACATTGTTGGTGCAATGGTCAAGGGGTTGACCTTTAGGGAAGTTTTACCTAATTGTCAAGGGGGAATTTAGGGGGAGTTTTACTCGAAAGACTTTTAAGGATTAGTGATATGGGATTATCACTAAGTTGGTTGTTGAGTTTAGTATCGAGGGAATTTAAGAGTTTCAATGAAAGGTATGGGACTTTCATTGGGAAGAAACTCTTGACCTTGATACCCTCTTTTTTGATGTGTGTCGAGAGAATTGGAGAACCCAAGTTAGGTTATCGGGTTAACCTAAGGGAGAATGTCCGGAGAATGTTCGAAAAGAACATCGGACATTGGAAGATGGTTGGAAAACCTAAGTTAGGTTATCGGTTAACCTAACTTGATTTTGGATTTTCAAACATCAAAGGGGAGATTGTTGGTGCAACCTTAGGTCAAGGTTGACTTGGTTGACCGACTCGAGTTGACCGACTCGAGTTGTGTTTTGATGTTTGACGATGTTTGAGAAGAGAGTTGTAATCTTGATGTTTGACAAGAATAGGTGTTCTGGAGATCGTAGGTGCAACCTTAGGTCAAGGTGACTGGTTGACTGACTGGAAAAGTCAGCAGGGAGCTTGGCGCGAAAAGTCCAAGCGGGGAGCTTGGCATTGGAAAAGTCCAAGTATGGAGACTTGGCCGGAAAAGTCCAGGGAGCTTGGCACGCGAAAAGTTCAAGTATGGAGACTGCACGGAAAAGTCCCAGTAGAAGCCAGGCGGTGAGAAAGTCCTAACT
Organism: Zingiber officinale; assembly: GCF_018446385.1. Taxonomy (NCBI): domain Eukaryota; kingdom Viridiplantae; phylum Streptophyta; class Magnoliopsida; order Zingiberales; family Zingiberaceae; genus Zingiber; species Zingiber officinale. The sequence goes on along the minus strand of NW_024589934.1, from coordinate 157,995 downwards.
GGGATGTTAGGCGTTGGAAAGTCCCGTGAGTGAAGCCAGGCAGTGGAAAAGTCCTAACCGGGATGTTAGGCAATGAGAAAGTCCTAACTGGATGTTAGGCGGTGTGGAAAGTCCCGTGAGTGAATCCGGCAAGGAAAATCCGGATGGATCGGGATGATCGGACTTACGGTGTTGGAAAGTCCAAGTAGGTCAAAGGACCGGACACTGGCGAGGGAGTTCTAGCAGGTCAAGGAGTGACCGATGCTAGGATGAAGTACCAATAGGTCGAGGTTGACCGATATTGGTTTGGAAGTCTTGGGACTTGGTTTGGGCAAAACCAAGCTCGGATCGTCACCGACCGATCCGTGATATTTTTCTCCGATCGGTCGGTGACCGGATCGAAACAAGCTCTGTTCGATTCTTGTCGATCGGTGACCGATCGAAGAAAAAGGCGAAAAAAGCGACTGATCGGTCCACAAACCGATCAAAGACGTCCCGACCGATCAGGGACCGATCAAAGACGAGCATCGCGAGAAGGAAGGAAGGGGATGGTGCGTGGACCGATCCACCTCTTCGATCGATGCGTGGACCGATCGGGGTCTAATGTGACGCAACGGCTAGTTTCTTCGCTTTTTCTTCGCAGGTATAAAGGATCGGGGGCATCTGCTGTGCGTCACTCTCCTTCTTCCTTCTGGAAGTTCTCTCCTGCCTGAAGCTTCTGCTTCTTCTGGTGCTCCGAGCTTTGCTGAGCTCAACCGCTGCTGAAGCTTCGCGTGAGCTTCCCCGACAGTTTTCTCGACTGGCTTGCTGTTGCATCTGTCCGTGGAGTTGCTACTTCATCAGGGACCTCAGTCGACGAGAAGGCAAGCTTGTTTGTTTTACATTCATTTTGTTCTTGCTATTCTCTTGTACTCTTAGCTTGCTGTTGCAAGTGATTGTGGCGAGGTTTCTCCACCCACAAGGAGTTGATATTAGCCGGTTCTCCGGGGACTCATCCACCGACGGATTGATAGGGCTCGTCCACCTTACGGACACGCCGAGGAGTAGGAGTATCATCTCCGAACCTCGTACATCGCTGTGTTAAGGTTTGATTTTCTTCTCCTGTTTTCTTTCTACTTTGTATTTCCGCTGTGCTAACCTAATCGTAGGAAGAAACGAGTAAGATTGGGGTCGGCTATTCACACCCCCCCCTCTCTAGCCGTACGAAGGATCCTAACAACTACGAGAGTACCAAGGGTTAAATTGTAGCATTTCATTATCTTCTTCGTTGAGAGGAATACTAATTAGGAAAAGCTCATACTTGTGAAGTTGAGTGTGATAGACAAAAGTTACATAAATATATATATACACAAAGTCGATTAATCTTAAAGTAGATGACCTTCTTATTTGATTCATTTATGGGATAAATCTGAAACATACATTATGCACAATGAAGAGCTTGGTGTGTGTACTCAAACTAGATGACCTTCTTAAAAATTGATGACCTTCTTATTTGATTCATTTACGCACGCACAGCCAGGGTACCACTGATCTAAATTGCTCAACGCACAGCCAGGAGTCCTAATTACTATTCCTCTTCATTGCACAATTTTACGCCAGTTTATTATCTTTCTTTGTTATAATTTAAAAATAAAAAATATTACTTTTGACCCAATATAAGTACTTGTTTATGTCTATTTATATTTAAAATACTTGTTTATGAATACATTTGATTGATAAAATATTTTCGAAGTAAAACATTGAAGATATGAACTATTTTTTTTAATTTTTTTTAAAAAATTTGATAGGCCTGCGGGTTGGCCCGCCAAACTCGCGACCCACCTTGGATTGGGTTGGGTTGAAAATTTCCCAACCCGTCAAGTTGATGGCCCGCCCCATCTCGCCAAATGATTGACCCGCTACAGATCAACCTGCCCCACCATGAATTGATCCGTTTGACAACTCTATTCTTATTCAGTTAACATCTGAGGTATGTTGAAGTTTCAACCTTTGAGCTTGTGAAAAGAAAACCAACTGTTAGCCATCATCTAATTTTTTATATTTTTAAAAATTTATTTTATAAAGGCTTACTTTGTACTTTTGATGAAGGAATAAAAGTTCCGTTCAATTGATTTGATTCCAAATCAAATAAAATTTTGATCTCATCTAATTTAATTATTTATGGAATAAAAGTTCCATTCAACATCTTTAAAATGTATATCTTGTATAAGATTTTAAAATGTTAAAAAATATATTAATGAACCTAAAATCATTAACATCTTCATTTGCCAATAAAAATGTATATATATTTATATCAAATAATGAATTTTGATAATTAAATATGAAAAATATATTTTCCTTTCCCTGTTATTATTGTTAGTAAAACAAATCCAACAAAATAAATTAAAAAAAATATCAATTTTGTTTCGCTTTTAATCTAAACATATACAAATTTCTAAAATCCAAATTTAACCATTACATTCTTTAAATAAATAAATAAATAAATATACAAATTAGTATGCTAATTATTATAATTGCTTCAAGCTTAAGTCATATGGAAGTCAACAACAGTATATGGAAGGAGGATTTCTATTTTATTTAAGTTAATTATAATTTAGGTCTAATTATATTATTGAATTTCATTTAATATTATCAATTTTAAATTTATATGTATTTTATTTATATTAAAAAAATCTCAATCTGTAGTAGTTTTCTTATTTTTGTATTAGTTTGTTGTGTACCTTGAAATATAGTCCTTTAGCATTAATTTAATTTTATTTCTATATAGAAATTATTTACTTTATAAGGAAATTATCTTTCGACTTCAATCGAAAATTATTTTAAAATTTTAATTTAGAAAGGGAAAATATGAAGAAAAAAAAGGGGAAATTGTGACAGTTATGGATACAAAAAATATATATGGAAAAGACATTTTAGAATAAAATTTCCATTTAAAATCCAAAGAATATATATATATATATATATACATGTTTATCCATGATTGATCTCTTCATGGATACCGATATCGTTGCCATCGAGAAAGAGGAAAGGGAGGAAGATGCATGTGATCAATACTTCCTTCCCTACGATCTCTTGCTCGAGATCTTCTCCTACCTTCCGGCCAAGATGATCCTGCAACTCCAACTCCTCTCCAGGCCTTTCCGCCGCCTCGCCGCCGACCGCCGCTTCCGCCTGCTGCAATCTCAACGCCACCTCGCCGCCTCCGGCGTCTTCATCGTCGCTCCCTTCGACCAGCAATTGGACTTCTTCCCACTAGACAACGCAGCGGGCTTGCCACCGTCCTCGATCGCGTACCTCAAGGAAGTCGGCGAAGCCGCCTTCCTCCTCGCTTCCTCTCGCGGCCTCCTCTTCTACCGTTACTACGGCGGCGCTAACTTCTTGGTCGTGAACCCCGCCTGCAACGAAAGGAGGATGCTCCCTGCCCCGCTGGAAGAATGCTCCTCGCTGCCGCTGTACAATGGCTTGGCCGTGAAGTTCCTCGACGTCGACGACGACCACCTCAAGTGCAAATATCAACTCGTGTACCTACTGCCCATAAGTTCGACAGTATCGTCCACCCTGTACCAGCTCTGCCTCTACGACTCGGCCGCCGGAGCCTGGATCGTGGACGACCGGCAGGTCGACTTGGGATCGCCCTCCCTAAATCTGAAAAATCTAGTGTTGTTTGAGGGCTCCGTCTTCGTCTCCTCCAGCTCTGCATCTCGCGTCGCCGCCATCGACACCTCCACGAGGCTCGTCAACTTCTTGCCGGCGCCCGACTCCGTCTCGCAGGGGGACGAGATCAACGTGGCGGTTTGGGAGGAGGCGGGAAATAGACCGTGGTTGTGCCTGGTGCATTACGATAGACGCTCCTGCAAATTTACATTGTGGAGGTGGTCAGAGGGATCGATATGGGTTAAGTTCAATGAGGTGGTAGTCGATCGCCGGCGACATGCAAAAGCAATAAAGTATTTCATCCTTCAGGACGGTGGAGCGATGAACGGAATGCTTCTCATTTTCGACGGCCACAGTAGTTCATTCGCTTACTCCTTCAAGTGGCAACAGTTTACCAAGTTGAGTACGAAGATGAGAGAATCCTACAGCAGATTCATAACCTACACAAATTCTCTTCGGCCATGCTAAATGCTAATGCTAAATTGATTAGGATGCTAATGCTAATGCACCACTAGCATTGAAATGCCTTATTTTTATTTATCAATTTGCTCTTTCATCATATGTTCATATTATTATATTGTTAATTAGTTCCCTTATATTACATTCATCTACATGTACTTTGTTATATCACATAAAATTCATTCATACACAAAATTAGTTATGTTTAAAGATGATTGTTATTGAATAATTTGTCTAATTTATCAATACATTAAATCATTAATTTTTTTAGAGAGAATTGTATGACTTTTAAGAAAAATAGATGTTGCCTATTGTTATGTTCGAGTTGGGTCAGAAGTCAGCTTTTTATTCCAGCGGTGACCTACTTGTTGACTTGAAAGTACCATGGATGGTCAAAAACGTTTTAATGGGTTGGTGGCTCGAACACAGATATATTAGTGCAACCGTCACCGAAGGGATTAGGTTTGATTGTGGATTTTGATATTTTTACAAGGGATCTAAATTAGTCTTTCATTGTAGTTAGATATGTGTGTCTTAGTGTAAGAGACATATAAGACACAAATAGAGGTTTGAGAACTATGCTTGATGAGGTCGAGTGATGATATGGATCACGACACGGCCAAGTTGATGTGCTTCATGGCTTGGCTTGAGGTTGGTGTTACATGTGGATGTCTTGGTATGTCTATGGAGATTCGATAAAGTTGAATAAGGCAACTAATACGGCGATAGAGAGAGGTCCATTTGGTACAAGGTCAATTGTCAAGGTGGAGGTCAAGGTCAAGATCAAGGTGGCCAACGCCGAGGTGGCCAAGGGTCAAATCGAGGACAATTGCAATAGTCGGTCGGATCAGTGACGACCAGACCGGCGAGAGACATGTCCGAGCAGACCACCCGTCCAACTCGGGATGATGCATAAGACAACCGACGCTTAGTACGGAGTAGCAGGACGCCAAAGGAGACCGGATAGCTTGTATGAACGGAGGAGTGCACGGAAGAGCAACTAAGGTCGACAGAGCGAAGATATCCCGACCGAGTGACTACCCCACTAGGTCAAGCAACGAGACCGCTGCAATATCTCTTGACATCCTTTTGGGAGATACCGCCGCTGACATAAGGCATGGTTGACAAGTGGATCATATGACGGAAGCTTCTACTGTCTTATCAAAGATATGCATGCCCTGTTAAGGTATGATATCAGAGGTATTTTTTTGACTGGTCCTTTCATAAGATGCATTGGAGAACGCACTCATAGCTCGAGAAACGTGCACGTCGCCCACCAGAGATCTATATAAAGGGAGGATCCATCACTAATGGAGGTACGCGCGATTACTGTTTGGTGTTAGTTCTACTGTTGCTCCACTTCTACAAGTTCCAGTGACTGACTTGAGCGTCGGAGGGCCAACACCGGGAACCTCTTCCCTGACTCAGCATTGACGTTACTTGTTTTGCAGAGCAGAGCGAAGTCTATAGTTGATCAGTGAAGCCGCCACATCCCTAGCTCTCCACCTTCCCGTTTTTGGACAGGATCAGCAACCAAAGGGCATTGATCCTCTTCGAAAGCTAGGAAGATGGCGAGCTGGGGATGTGGTTGGAAGGTTGACGAGGTGAAAACTCCAATTAGTCTTACAACACAAGAGGCGTTAGTACCGAACCGGGAAGGGGTTCTCAGCGTTGGCCCTCCGACACTCAAGTCAATTTATGGCGGTGTAGAGAATAGTAAGAATGTTGTAGCAAAGAGTGTGTAGAAAAATGAAGTTGCGCACACCTCCGCATATAAATGGGAACCCTTTTTTATAGTGTCACGACAGTGTTTACCCACGTATCTCAAAGCATGCACACATTTTCCAATGCATCGTATGAAAAGACATATCAAAAAGTTTTTTTGACATACTTCCATAAGCGAATATGCAAATCTCTGATGTAACATGTTGGAAGTTTCGAAAGTATGATTTACTTATGGGGCATGCTCTGTTATCAGTGGTGCAAGCATCTAAAAGGGTACGATGAGATATGCAGGTGGGTTCCTTTGCAGGCCGACTAATGGCCGCTCGGCCAGGATCTCCCAACTCGGTCGTACTGCATAAAGCAATCTCCCTTCACTTATCCTTTCCTTAGTCGGAGGGCTGCCTCTCCCCCGAATAGACATGTCGCCCGCTTGGCCGGGTCGGCGGCCGGGGGATGTACTAAATGTTTATCTCTTAACCTTACGTTGTCGGCTTGGCCTTGCTCGCCCAATTGGACATGTTGTCCATCCGACCATGATAGGTTCGTTCGACAGATCTCGCTTGATCTGTGGATGTTGTCTCTTTGTCTTCCTTGACTTTGACCTTCACATCAGTCGATCTTCCTTGCATTGACCTATCTTTGGTGGGGCCCCTTTTCATCACTGTATCACAAGTTTTTCTCTCAAGTCTAGTCAAAGGAGGTTGCAAGTCTGACTAACTGAGCAGTTAGTATGTTATGGACCTCCTTTATCCCGATCAGATGCAATAGGATTTAGAGCTGTCACTTGGCTATGATATTCATTACACAAGGGTTTATAGTCACCGCTCGACTGTGATGTTCGTTGTGCTAGAGTTTATAGCCGCCGCTCGACTTTGATGTTCGTTGTGCTAGAGTTTATAGCCGCCGCTCGACTTTGATGTTTGCCGTACATGGGTTTATAGCCGCTGCTTTGCTCTATTGTGGATAACACTTAGCCATTTTCTAATTTCCCCTCGATCTCTACTTTGACTACTCCTTCTTACGTAGTGTATTTTAATTACCGCTAGCATCACCATAATTTCTCGAAAATCGTTCAAATCCCTAGCTATTAATGTAAAGTACGTTTGGTCATGTCTTTTAATCATGCACTCTCTCCTCATTAATGTCACCTGTGAGCGAATGTCACGCGACTCCTTTTCCTACCACCGCATGTGTGATATGACAGGTGGTTGTTAGGTTTGTTGTGATGGCTGCCTTTTCAAATTCCACGACCGCGATGAAGCTTCATTTTCCAAAGCCCTCGATTGGGCGGCCTGGATTAATCACCCACAGGATTTTTAAGCCATTAACTTTTTTCTTCACCCTATCACATTCCTTGTCTTGTCTTCCTCATCTCCTTGCTCTTCTTTCTCTGTTTGTTGCTAGCGATCTCTCCTTTTCCAGTAAATTCTTTCTCCTTTCTTCATTTAAATTTTCAATTTCTATCCTCAACTCCATGGCATGCTCTCCTTCCCCACCCCGGTTGTCCCCAAGCTGTGGTATACTTTCATCGAGTCCAAATTTAATAATAACGAGGTCAACCAAATGAAACTGACCTATCATTTTCCTGACGATTATCAAATTGTCATTCCCTCCGCTTATGATCGCCCTCACACGCTTCCAGATGGCTTTCTCCCTTCATTAAAAACTAGTTTTATGCCGGCCTACGCTTTTTCATCCATCCTTTTTTCTCTGAAATTTGTACATACTTTCACATTCCCATGCATCAGTTAGTGTCCAATTCCTTCAGACTACTGTGCAGGGTCGTTGTATTATCTCATCTATATAGGATTCCTCTTATGTCTTATGTTTTCCACTACTTCTATTACCAGAAGTTATCCGAGTCGAGTACCTTCCTTTTCCAAGCCCAAGTGGGCACTGTTTACTTTGACAACCCTCATTGAATAAACATTGGAAAGAGCACTATTTCTATGTTTGCTTACTTGCTCGACCCGCTTTCCTGACCGATTGGTAGATAGAATTGTCAAAGCCTCCTCCGCTCAGGCGATACCAAGACAAGTCGGTTTACCTCCAAGCAGGTACGAGTTTGGTCAGTCAGAAGTATCATATACTATGGTTTCTCTTGAAGAGTGTCTTGTATGTGTTCGGGCTAAGCCCAATCAGAGCATACAGATATGTTCAGCTCTAGATTGGAGACAAGCTACTGTTTCAAGAAAAAAGGAATATTGAAGCATAGGATTACGAGTTGTTATAGTCAACAACTAATGGTTCAGTGTACCAACACAGTTGAAGATTTTATTGTTGATTATTATTTCTAATTAGTGGATTTAATTGTAAGTTGTGCATATATGAGTACAAATTAAATCCATTAAAATGATCTAATTTAAGCTTATTAGATTTCGAGTTATCGGAAGTGGGTTGAATGTGTGGAATCCTTTATCCCGGTCTGTTATCATCTATGGACTGATAATGGATTGATTGCCTATATAAGGAGAGGTCTTTAAGGGTTTAGGTGATCATATCTAACCTAGTTTCTTGTTCCCATTACAAAAAAATTTTGGCGTCGTCATCCCTAAGTCCCTTGGAAGATCTTGTAAGTACCCCATGGAGGTTTTGATGTGATCAACTGAGTCAAGTTAGGTCCTATTGTTATTTGATATCTTGTGTCTAAGTGTGCAGGAACTTAAGAGCACAAGAAGTCGAGCGAAAGACACAGCTAGCTTGAAAGATGACACGGGAAAGAGTCGACGGGCTCGGTGCGTCTGAGAGACGAGGTGCTGCAGAAGAGTACGCTGGCAGACGAGAAGGAAGCGTGAGACGTTTCTAAGAGACGAGAAGCCGAAGCGGAATACTGCTCGAGAAGGTCGGAAGTTGGGTTCAGGTGAGCCCTATTTCGGATGGCTGAAATCACCCAAGTGAGCAGAGCCTGAGCAGAAGACCTGGGCTGTGGCGAGAGTCAGAGTAGAGGGCCCGAACTGAAAAAGTCAACTATGTTGACTTTGTGTGTTCGGGCGCCCAGATTCATTCCGGGCGCCCGGAATGGGTCCGAGCATCCGGAATCCGAATTTTATCATGATCGACATGGGCATTGATCGACGCGTCGAGGATAGAATTCTATCCCACTTCAGGTACTCGAAACCCTTCTAGGCGCCCGGAACATAGCTATAAATAGAACCCTGATTTCAGTAGTTCCGACAACAACTTGTAAATCATTCTCTCTTTCTATTCTACGTTTAATTATGAGCTATTAACGTTGTAAGAGGCTGCTTTGCCCGAAAAAGATGTTCATAAGTGTGCTTCATTTTCCTTAGATTAGCAATCTTCTCATTGCAAATCAAGTAATTCTCTTTGTGTCTCTGTCTTTTTAATTAGTCTCTTATTTTTTAATACAACTGATCCTGTCCGAATCAACGAACCAAAGGACGCTGGGCACGTGGCGCGCTCCTAGTCGAGGACGTAGGCCTCCGTCTGGTTGCACGAATCTCCGGCGAACCTGCACAGAAATCGGGTCGGGAAGGGTTCCCGGCGTCGACCCTCCGACGCTCAAGTCAGGCAAGCAAATAATGCAAAAGGTGGCTCCAAAGATGATTTTTCGTGTACCTGCGGCGAAGTAAGAGGCTCTATATATAGAGCGAGGAGAGAACTAATGCACGTTCACCGAGGTGCAGACGTGTCAGCAACCCATACCTCGGTATGTACTTGTCAGAGAGCTTACTTGACACCATACTGCTACAGTCCGAGCATGTCTTCGATGGGACAACAGGACACCCCGTTGCCAGACTAGGGGTATAGCGTAGCCATACGACTTGATGGCTGTCAGAGGGTGTTCCCTTCCTTTACCCACCGCCCGGCCGGGACGTCCGTCCGGCCGACCGGGCGAAGAACGTCGTCCGGACGGCCTTAATTCCCTGCGTCGGCCGGGCGGCCCGTCCCTCCGCTCGGTCATTATGTACTGTTTCATTGAGCGTCGGAACCCTGGTCCCTACCAAGGTGCCTTTTACTACCAGATGTCCCTTTCTTCTAAATCCGGTCGGCTCGTCCTTCTCCGGCGGGCCACTGGGCCCTTTGACCTCCCCGTGGTGTTGACCCCTCGTTATGGGGTTCCGGATTCTTACCACCGGATCACTTGCCTCCCCCTCGAGTCTAGTCGAAGGAGGCGAAGTCCGATTGACTGGACTGCCGATCTGACGGAGCAATGATCCTTGCATTAGTCCGCTCAGCCAGGCATAAGGATGCTCATCCGTTCGGCAGTATCTTGTCCGTGCCTTGTGCTTCTCTCGGAATCCATGTCCAATGCTCCCCCCCCACTATTTATCACGTGCACTGCGCATGGTAAGGGGAGCTCATTAAATGCGGCCAGTATCTTGCTGACGCGTGGCTATCGTGCGCTTGTCAGCGCATGGCGGTGGCGTCACTTCCGATGGGACAGCCGCCGTTTGAAATGAACGGCTGGATGATGACCTCGTTATCAACGACCTGGATCGGACGGTGGAGGTTGCTTCCGGGCGACAATATAAAGCTTGCGGCTCCGCTTCCGCCGCCGCCTCGCTGCTTCATTCTCCTCCGGCACTTCTCTGCTCGTTTTCTCTTCCGGCGACCTCGCCCCCTCAACTCTTCGGCAAACCTCAGCCCTTCGTCGATCATCTTCTTTGTTTGTAAGGCCTTTTTTCTTGTTCCCAGCGTTTTCTTCTTTTTGTTACCCGTTTCCTTCAATCGGCTTTTCTCCATTCTTTGCTCGCCCCTTCCCTCGGAATCCTATATTCTCGTCCCTTGACCATGACTAGCACTTCACAGTCGACCGGCGGCGCTCCAGGTCTATGGTACACGACCATGGAGAGCCGTTTTGATGAGGAAGACGCATTGCGTCTCGTCCGGACTTATGACCTGCCGACCGACCACCAAATAGTGTTAGCCACACCGGCCGATCGGCCTCATGAACCGCCGTCCGGCACAGTGCTTTTCTTCCGAGACCAATTTCTGGCCGGACTGCGTTTTCCACCCCACAAATTTTTCTTAGAAGTCTGCAACTATTTCCGCATTCCGCTCGGCCAGGTAGTTCCCAACTCTATTAGGCTGCTGGGCGGAGTGATAGTTTTGTTCAAGCTGAACAACATCCCCTTGGACCCAAAAATATTCCACTACTTCTACTATCCCAAGCAAGCTGAGTGGGGTACCTTTGTTTTCCAGTCTAGGATAGGCTTCGTGTTTTTTGATCATATGCCGAGCTCCAACAAACATTGGAAGGAGCATTTTTTCTATATACGTTTTCCCGAGCGGCCGACTTTCCGCACCAAGTGGCAGACGGCTATGCCCGCGCAACCGGAGCTCGACAAGTTTAGAGGCGACGCGGACTATCTCCATGCAGCCGAACGGCTAGTCAGTCAGCGCTATCATATTGACGAGATGCTCCTTCCGGGAGTAATGCATATATTCGGCTTGTCTTCTATCCCAGCCGATCTGCCCTACAGCATGAGTAAGTTTCCTTATCTTCCCATTTGTTTTGTTCTAACTGATTTATTTTTTGCTTCTGCAGCTGAAGTCATGTGGCGTGCCAGAGCTACCGAGAAGCTCAAACTGAAGGCCGCTCAGATTGAGGAGGTGACGAACAAGGAGGCCGCCGAGCGGGGCCTTGCTCCATCTGATCCGGCCGGCGGAGAAGGTGAGGGGGCACCAATTGTCCCCGAAGCCTCAGATGTCCCTGCCTTTCACAATGAGGCCGCGGGCGACCTGGAACCTCCTACCGAGGCTGAGGTAGAGGGCCGTTCGGCCGATGATGTGCCGCTACGCACTCGGAAGCGCCAACGACCAGAATCTGCCCATGCCTCTAAACTTGATGAGCCACAGCCCGAGCGGAGCGCGGGCGCACCGGTGCTGTCCGGGACGGTTTCCCTCAAGAGTACCCCAACTCCTCAGGGTTCTCCGAGGGCCAGCTCTGAGGTGCCGCCGTCCAGCCCTTCCAGAACTTTGCGTCGTATCAGGCGTATGGGTGAACTTCCCTCCTCTTCTACCGGTGGGCCGTCCGATAAGGCCGCTGCTTCTCAGAGCGAGCCGAGCGGCCAGAATTTGATAAAGATCGTTCTGCGCCTCCCCTCAGAGGCGTACATGGCTGCTGCTGATCGGCCAATGGTCCCCGAGCAGCAGATTACTCTGACGGGCCATCTTGCCCAAGCTTGGATAGATGCTCGGCGTCGCATAGCCAAGATGACTCCCGGGCAGCTCGGCGATAGCAACCTTCAACAGGCCACCGAGGTATGCTCTCCTTTTCTTTGTTTGCATATTCAAATTATGTTTTTAACCTGTGGACATTTGTTGGTAGAACTGGGTGGAGCAGATCGCTATTAGCGATCGATTGGCCGAGCTGGAGGACGAGTTGAAAAAACAAAAAACCGCGGGGGGTAACGGGTAGTCGACTGCCGCTTTGGAGAAGGCCAAAAAATCGCTGGATGCCGAACGGAAAAGGGCTAACGATTTGGCGAGCAAAGTCGTTCGGCTTGAAGCGATGATCAAGCAACGAGAGAAGGAGATCAAAACTGCGACCACTCGGAAGCAACAGACCATCAATGATATGGACCGTATGAAGGTGGAGATCAGGGGGTTGGAACAACGCATCAAAGACTTGGACGCCCTACTGGCCACCGAGAAGGAGGGCCGCTCGGCGGATCTCCAAAGATTCGACGGAGATTTGGCAGAGCTTCAAGCCGCCAGCGATGCCGCCCACGCCGCGCTCAAGGAATACCAAGAGGGGGAGTTGGCCCGCTTTGACGAAGTGAGGAAAGCGTTCCCTTGCTCGGAGGGCTTCGGAGAGAAGTTTACCGACAAGATATCCCTCACGTTCGAGGAGGCGATCAAGGCGGCGGTGGGATATCTAAAGACCAAAGGTCACCTGCCTGCCGAGCTGACCATCCCCCCCGAGGATCTAGCGAGCGTGATGGACACCATCCCCGACGCTCTTTTTGATTTTGATGTGTGAGGAGCGTTTTTATAAACTTTTTTGTATTCCCGCCGTTCGGCCCAAACTATCTCTGTAATGACTTTTTTGGCTTGCGTAATAGATGATCTTCTGTTCCTTTCACCTTTTATTGTGGCAAGAACTTACTAAGTATTCTTTATAACCATTCCGCTCGGCACCTCGCTATGCCAGACAAGCGAATTATCTTTAATGTCTCATTACGCGCCTGATCAGCCGCTCAGCGCGCAAACTTGTTTGCCTCTTTAATTCCGATTAACCATCCTTTGCTTCGCGCCTTACCTCAAAGGGGTTTTCGCTGGATGAGAGCCGCTCGGCCGCCGGCTCGTCTCTTGATATTTAACGTCGGGGCTCGACGGCGCGGTTATTTATAGCCGGTCGGCGCGGCTCTCGATTTTTAACGACGGGGCTCGTCGGCTTTCCGCTCGGACGTTTATAGACGTCGGCTCGTCTCTTGATATTTAACGTCGGGGCTCGACGGCGCGGTTATTTATAGCCGGTCGGCGCGGCTCTCGATTTTTAACGACGGGGCTCGTCGGCTTTCCGCTCGGACGTTTATAGACGCCGGCTCGTCTCTCGATATTTAACGTCAGTGCTCGACGGCGCGGTTATTTATAGCCGGTCGGCGCGGCTCTCGATTTTTAACGACGGGGCTCGTCGGCTTTCCGCTCGGACGTTTATAGACGCCGGCTCGTCTCTTGATATTTAACGTCGGGGCTCGACGGCGCGGTTATTTATAGCCGGTCGGCGCAGCTCTCGATTTTTAACGACGGGGCTCGTCGGCTTTCCGCTCGGACGTTTATAGACGCCGGCTCGTCTCTTGATATTTAACGTCGGGGCTCGACGGCGCAGTTATTTATAGCCGGTCGGCGCGGCTCTTGATTTTTAACGACGGGGCTCGTCGGCTTTCCGCTCGGACGTTTATAGACGCCGGCTCGTCTCTTGATATTTAACGTCGGGGCTCGACGGCGCAGTTATTTATAGCCGGTCGGCGCGGCTCTTGATTTTTAACGACGGGACTCGTCGGCTTTCCAAGGCTAACTCCTTACCAGGCCGAGCGGCCTTGTATCATATCCCGCGCTCGAACAATATTTATGCCCGGCCGAACAGCACGGGTCATTCGCTTACGAGTTTAAATATATACCCCTCCCGGCCGATCGGCTCGGGGGCCTTTGCTCTCTGAGCGCTTGGCCCGGATAATTTATATGCCCCTGCCGAACGGCAAGGGGTCTTACGCAGTAATCCTTTCGGCGGAGAATGCTCAATGTGTTTCCATCTCTTTGCTTCCTGCATCACAAGTACATAGGCAGCTAGCATATACACCAGAATAAATTACATTCGTGCACCTTTCATCCAACCCGATAAGGCTGGAGGTGATTTGCACTCCACGGTCGCTCCAGCTGTCGTCCGTCTTCATTCTCCAAATAATAGGCTCCCGAACGGAGCTTCCCAATAACCTTGAAGGGACCTGCCCAAGGGGCTTCAAGCTTGCCAACGTCGCCGACTGGTTTGACTTTCTTCCAAACGAGATCGCCGACCTGAAACGATCTGGGGATTACTCGTTGGTTGTAGTTCTGCTTCATCCGCTGCCGGTATGCCATCAGCCGAACGGACGCCTTTGCCCTCTCCTCTTCTACCAAATCCAGCTCCATGTTCCTCCGTTCGGCGTTGTCATCATCGTAGCTCTGGATCCGGGCGGACTCAACGCCGACTTCAACCGGAATGACTGCCTCGCCGCCATACACCAAATGGAACGGTGTGACTCCTGTCCCTTCTTTTGGCGTCGTTCGGATGGCCCACAAGACGCTCGGCACTTCATCCGGCCAACTTCCTCCCAAATGGTCGAGCCGAGCGCGCAGAATACGAAGAATTTCCCGGTTGGCCACTTCAGCTTGACCGTTGCTCTGAGGATAGGCCACGGACGTGAAATGTTACTCAATGCCGTAGCTTTTGCACCAATCCTCTAACATCTTCCCTGTGAACTGCCGCCCGTTGTCGGACACTAGTCGGCGAGGGATGCCGAACCGACAAATGATGTGTTGCCAGATGAATTTTTTAACCATTTGTTCAGTGATCTTTGCCAGCGGCTCGGCCTCCACCCACTTGGAGAAATAGTCGACCGCCACTAGTAAAAATTTCCTCTGTCCGGCCGCCATCGGAAATGGACCGACAATATCCATTCCCCATTGGTCGAGCGGGCATGAAACGCTTGACGCTTCCTTCGCCGCTCGGTGGGAGAAGTTGTGATACTTCTGACATGAATCTGAGCGGCGTCTGTTTGTAAAGTTGGCCAAAGTATCCGGCCAAGAGGATCTTCTTGGCCAACGAGCGCCCGGATGCCCCCGCATGATCCTTGATGTACTTCCCGGAGGATGTAAGCTGAGTCCTCCGAGCTTCGCATTTAAGGGCGCGAGAAAGCTTTCTTGTAAAGCTGATCTCCGATGAGTGTAAACCGACCGGCTCTCCTTCTGAGGAGCCGGGCTGCATATTCATCAGATGGTGTGGCGCCCGAAAGGAGGAATTCTATGATGGGTGTCCGCCAATCGCTAGGAAATGTGAGACCTTTCATCCGGTCGACGTGCGCTACCAACAGTACTTTTTCGATGGGTTGCTGTATGTCGACCGGCGTTATTGAGCTCGCAAGTTTGGCTAACTCATCGGCTGCTTGATTTTCCGCTCTGGGTATCTTCTGGATAATAACTTCTCTAAACTCAGCTTTGAGCTTCTCGAAGGCTTCAGCGTAGAGTTTAAGCCGAGCGCTATTGATTTCGAAGGTGTCAGAGAGCTACTGAGCGGCCAACTGCGAATCCGAGTGAATAGTTACCCGACCGGCTCCCACATGCCTGGCAGCCTGCAAGCCAGCTATGAGGGCCTCATACTCTGCCTCATTGTTGGTAGCTTTGTAATCCAGCCGGACGGATAAATGCATCTTTTCTTCTTGAGGAGAGAGCAGCAATATTCTGACTCCGCTTCCGAGCCGAGTAGATGATCCATCCACATATATTCTCCACATAGCTTCCGACTCCTGCCTTTGCACCTCAGTCACGAAATCAGCCAAGGATTGAGCTTTGATCGCCGATCTGGGCTGATACTGGATGTCAAATTCACTCAGCTCCGTCGTCCATTTGATGAGCCGTCCGGATGCCTCTGGATTTAGTAGCACTCGTCCGAGCGGGCTATTGGTTTTGACAACGATCGTGTGCGCCAGGAAGTATGGACGAAGGCGCCGAGCGGCGAGGACCAGAGCGAATGATAGTTTCTTGAGCCCAGTGTAGCGAGATTCAGCATCTTTTAGAATGTGACTAAGGAAATACACAGGCTCTTCTCCGCTCGACCTTACTAATGCTAAGCCGACCGCATGCTCGGTTGAAGACAAATACATATAAAGCGGCTCACCCGCCGTTGGTTTGGCCAACACCGGAAGAGAGTTCAGATATGCCTTCAAGTCTTCGAACGCCCGATCGCATTCTTCATCCCAGTGAAACTTTGTGGCTTTGCGCAAGATTTTGAAGAAAGGAAGGCTCCGGTCGGCGGTTTTAGAGATGAATCTAGACAGAGCAGTTATCCGACCGGTCAATCGCTGAACTTCCCTTGTATTTCTGGGAGGCGGCATATCTTGCAGAACTTTCACCTTGCTGGGATTGGCTTCGATGCCCCGCTCGGTCACTATGTATCCCAAGAAGCATCCACCTTTCGCTCCGAACAGGCACTTCTGAGGATTCAGCTTGACTCCATACTTACGCAACGTTCGGAAGGTTTCTTCCATGTCCTTGAAGAGGTCGACCGCTCGGACAGACTTAATTAGAATGTCGTCCACATAAACTTCTAGGTTCCGCCCGATCTGCTCTCTGAATACCTTATTCATCAAGCGCTGATATGTGGCTCCAGCATTCTTCAATCCGAACGGCATCACATTATAGCAATAAGTGCCGTCGGCCGTCACGAAGCTGACTTTTTCTTGATCTTCACGGGCGAGCGGCACTTGGTGATAGCCCTGGTAGGCGTCTAGCATACAGATTAATTCACAACCGGCCGTGGAGTCCACCAGCTGATCTATCCGGGGCAGAGGATAAAAATCCTTCGGGCAAGCTTTATTAAGATCCCGGAAATCTATGCACACCCTCCATTTGTTGCCCGGCTTGGAGACTAATACTACATTTGCAAGCCAGCTCGGGAACTGCACCTCATGTATATGGCCGGCTTCCAGAAGTTTCTCCACCTCCGTCCGGATGATGGCGTTCTACTCGGCGCTGAAATCTCTTTTTCTTTGTTTTACCGGCCGAGCATCCGGTCGGACATGCAACTCATGCTGCGCTATGCTTGGCGAAATTCCGGGCAACTCATGTGTCGACCAGACGAAGACATCATGATTTCTCCTGAGGCACTGGATCAGCTCCTCTTTCTGCTTCTCCTCCAGATCGGACGCAATAAAGGTTGTGGCCTCCGATCGGGTTGGATGAATCTGCACTTCTTCTTTTTCCTCATAAATTAAAGTGGGTGGCCTTTCGGTGATGGCGTTTACCTCGATCCGGGGCGTTTTCCGAGCAGAATTGGCCTCTGCTCGGACCATCTCGATGTAACATCGCCGAGCTGCTAGCTGGTCTCCTCGTACTTCTCCCACATGGTCCTCCACGGGGAATTTGATCTTCTGATGAAAAGTTGAGACGACCGCCCGGAATTCGCTGAGTGCCGGTCGTCCCAAAATGACGTTGTAGGACGAGGGAGAGTCAACCACTACGAAGTTTGTTGTTCTCGTCCTCCTGAGCGGCTCTTCTCCCAGCGAGGTAGCCAGCCGGATCTGGCCGACCGGCTGAACTTCGTTACCCGTGAACCCGTAGAGCGGAGTCGTCATAGGTAGCAGCTCGGCTCGATCAATTTGCAGCTGATCGAACGCCCTCTTGAATATGATGTTGACTGAGCTCCTTGTGTCAACAAATACGCGGTGAATAGTATAGTTTGCTATTACCGCATTGATGAGCAGAGCGTCGTCGTGAGGCACTTCAACTCCTTCCAAGTCCCTGGGCCCGAAACTGATTTCAGGTCCGCTTGCTCGCTCTCTGCTGCAACCGACGGCATGGATTTGGAGCTGCCGAACGCTCGCCTTTCTAGCTCGATTGGAGTCTCCTCCGGTCGGCCCGCCAGCGATGACATTGATCTCGCCTCGGGAAGTGTTGCTTTTATTTTCCTCTTCCCGAGCGGATGGTCGGGACCGTTCTCTGGACGCTCGGCGATTCTCTCGCCTGGGAGAGCGATGCCGATCGGGAGTCTGTTGCCGTGGCCTATCAACTCGCGTCCGATCGGCTTCCTGAATTCTCTGTCGCCGATCGACTGAGGGAGATCGCCGTCCAGCACTCCGTGGCACAGGATGAGCCACGAAGGGAAGACTTCGACAATCCCTTGTGTTGTGCGTATCCGTCCGGTGGAAGGAGCAGAACATCGGGGTCCACCTCTTCTTCGGTTTGGGCCGGGCGGCGGCTACCTCCTGCACATGGGACCGGACATGGGAAGATCGGATTGCTTCAGCCCTTGGTCCTCTAGGCGGCTGATGAGCGGCGTGCTGTTTCCGCTCGGCTGGAGGAGGCCGCTCGGCGGGAGTTTCTTTTTTCCTGGCCGCCTGTGCTTCTTCCACGTTAATGTACTCGTTAGCCCGATGTAGCATGTGATCGTAATCCCGGGGCGGCTTTCGGATGAGCGATCGGAAGAAATCTCCATCCACTAGGCCTTGTGTGAAGGCATTCATCATGGTTTCCGAAGTGGCCGTTGGAATGTCCATCGCCACTTGGTTGAATCGCTGGATGTAAGCTCGAAGCGATTCCCGGGCCTCTTGCTTGATGGCGAACAGACTTACGCTTGTTTTTTGATAACGCCGACTGCTGGTGAAGTGGTGGAGGAATGCCGTTCGGAAGTCCTTGAAGCTTGTGATGGATCCGTCCGGCAGCCTCCGGAACCACCGTTGAGCCGATCCCGAGAGAGTGGTGAGAAAAACTCGGCACTTTACTCCATCTGTGTATTGATGGAGGGTTGCCGTGTTATCAAACTTACCCAGGTGATCATCCGGGTCGGTTGTCCCATTATACTCGCCGATCGTCGGGGGCGTGTAGTGCTTGGGCAGAGGGTCTCGTAGAATGGCCTCTGAAAATTGGCGATTGGTCCGCTCCGGCGTCGCATCCGCTCGGGGGGCTATCCCCTTCCTGTCATCTCGTCGAGGCATTTCCTCCGAAGAAGACCCCTTATCTCTGTGAGTTGGTAAGGCTTCAGGGGTGCGGAACAGAGCCCGATGAAATGCGACGGTGGCAGGTGGTGCTTCCGTTCGGCCACCAGATGCTGATGTTGCTTGCTGCTCCAGCCGCTCGGATGCGGCTTTCTGTTTTTGCTCCACGAGCTTAGCGGCCCTTGTCTCGATCAGAGCGTCGAGTTCCTCGTTCGAAAGCGTCACCACGTGTTGTCATCCAGCCTCGTCCATTGTTCCCGATCGGATGCAGGAGCGTTCCCACAGACGGCGCCAAATTGATCCTGTCCGAATCACCGAACCAAAGGACGCTGGGCACGTGGCGCGCTTCTAGTCGAGGACGTAGGCCTCCGTCTGGTCGCACGAATCTCCGGCGAACCTGCACAGAAATCGGGTAGGGAAGGGTTCCCGGCGTCGACCCTCCGGCGCTCAAGTCAGGCAAGCAAATAATGCAAAAGGTGGCTCCAAAGATGATTTTTCGCGTACCTGCGGCGAAGTAAGAGGCTCTATATATAGAGCGAGGAGAGAACTAATGCACGTTCACCGAGGTGCAGACGTGTCAGCAACCCATACCTCGGTATATACTTGTCAGAGAGCTTACCTGACACCATACTGCTACAGTCCGAGCATGTCTTCGATGGGACAACAGGACACCCCGTTGCCAGACTAGGGGTATGGCGTAGCCATACGACTTGACGGCTGTCAGAGGGTGTTCCCTTCCTTTACCCACCGCCCGGCCGGGACATCCGTCCGGCCGACCGGGCGAAGAACGTCGTCCGGACGGCCTTAATTCCCTGCGTCGGCCGGGCGGCCCGTCCCTCCGCTCGGTCATTATGTACTGTTTCATTGAGCGTCGGAACCCTGGTCCCTACCAGGGTGCCTTTTACTACCAGATGTCCCTTTCTTCTAAATCCGGTCGGCTCGTCCTTCTCCGACGGGCCACTGGGCCCTTTGACCTCCCCGTGGTGTTGAACCCTCGTTATGGGGTTCCGGATTCTTACCACCGGATCAACAACTATTCATAATTAAGTTATAAGTCGAAAAAGGGTTGAGTTTGTTTGTGCAGGACAATTCACCTCCCCTCTTGCCGACTATCAAGGGACCTATAATTGATATCAGAGCGAGGACGCTTCAGAAGGACTAACCGCCGACCGAAGGAAAGAAACCAATGGTCGGACCAAGCATCGTTCTACCAAAATTTGAGGGAGAATTCGCACACTGGAAACGTCGAATGGAGGTATTTCTAAAAACTGACTTTGAGATTCGTTTAATAATCAAGTATGGTTTTGTAGTTCCTATGAATCAAAACGAAGAGGAGAAGGAGGAGAGTCTTTGGACGAAGAAAGAACAAAATGATTCCGTAGTAAATAACAGAGTGGAATATCACTTGCTGAGTGTGTTGCCGTCTCAAGAAATCAACCATATCGGAAGATACTCGTCGACCAAAGAACTCTCGGAAAAAATTCTGGAACTCCACAAAGGCACATCTGAAGCCAAGATCACAAGATGAGACATACTTCAGAACAAACTGACGAATATCTGTCTAGAAAGAGGTGAGAACATAGTCGATCTACTTGCGAAGCCAAGCTCACCGGACTAGAAAACCTCGGTGAAACGGTAACCAACCGGGACTCGGTACGCTACGCACTCAATGTCTTTCCCAGGACTCCATAATAGACCTCGATAATTGACACTTACTAAATCTCAAAGGACCTGAAGATAAGTACCCTAGAGGAACTCTTTTCTACTTTAGAATTACATAAAACCATATGTGAAGGTACAATAAAAGAGTCAAGCCAGATTATGGCACTAAATGCAACCAAGAAGGATGAACCCGAGTCAGACTCAGAAGGAGATTCTGAAGGTTACATGGCAAGAAAATTCAGAAAATTCTTTAGATCTAACAAATTTAAAGAAATACAGAACAGAAAAAATCCAAGAAATAGAAGAAGGGTTCGATGCTACCAGTGTCAAAAGGAAGGACACAAAAGAGGACTGCCTAGAACTCAAAAAGGAAAATGACAAGATGCCCAAGCAAAACAAGCGCAAGAATCTAAAGGCTACTTGGGATAAAAGCTCATCATCTGAGTCAGAAATAGAAGAATATATCGGACTAGTATTGATGGCGAGCCATGAAGAGCAAAGCACCTTAGAAGCCAACATCGATGAAGGGGGAATGACTTCAGATGAATGCAGCGAAGCAAGAGGAGACTCATGCTTCAAGTCTGATATGGTAAGTGAGGTATGCCTCTTACCTCTCAAGCAACTTTATTTTGATATTAAATTTATGGCAAAATCAATGTGTAGGTTAAAAAGTAAAAATGGTAAATTAAAAAATAAAACTTAGAAATAAAAAGAATTTTGACAAAATCATGTTTAATAGAAGATTTTGAAAAAGTAAAACTGGAAAATGCTAAATTAAAGGAACAAATAGAAAATTTTAAAAATTCTATTCAAATGTTTCTGTTTTAAATGTTAGAAACTATAAAGGATTAAACTGTTACTATAGATTTCACAAAGATCAAATCAGAAAAGTGACAAAAACTTATGTCATTAGAAAATACTTAATTAACCCAGTAGGTAGAAACATATATTGGATTCCGAAATCATGTCTAAATTAATTTATTCGCATGCTCTATTTTTTATTTAATAGTGTCAAATAAATTTCTTAGCATGTGCTATGTTAGAATTTAATTATAATTTAGTTTTTTAAGAAATAAAATTTCATTATACAACATCGACAAAGTTAAAGTTGTTTTGTTTACTTTTTCTATGAATTTCTAAACAAAACCCATTTTTTTATAAAAATAGTTTCTATACTTTTTTTTTGCAAAATTCATTTTTTACAAGAAAAATAATTTCAAAATTTTGTGAATTATTTATACCCATGCCAATTTTTAATATTTAAAATTCTCGATCACTAAGCTTCTGAAAGTTTAATTTTTCTGCACGACTACTTAAAATTCATTTTAACTTAAAATATTAGTTTAACTTAATTTTTTTAACCTAAAAATTTATTTAAACCTTCAACTTTTTTTTACCACTTAAATTTATTTTATGTTCTCGTGCAAATTTTATGTCTATGTTTGAATGTCTCTGATTAATCGTTCTCATAATTAATTAAATTGTTCACCAACTAGACTTTCTTTTAAATTTTCTTAATCATTTTTAAGCTTAACCCTATTTTGAATGTGATCAATATGGGAGAATTAGAAGTTAAGTTTAAGGGGGAGGTATATTTTTCAAACTATTACATTTCTAAAGTCTTAAAACTTGAATATTTATTTGATGTCTTATTTTACCCTAACTTATCTAGGATTGATTTACATCAAAAAAGGAGAGATTATAAGTACTCCGTGAAGGTTTTGATGTGATCAACCGAGTCAAGTTAGGTCATGTTGTTATTTAATGTCTTGTGTCTAAGTGTGCAGGAACTTAGGAGCACAAGAAGTCGAGCGAAAGACGCAGCTAGCGAAAAGGATGACATGGGAGAGAGCCGACAGGCTCGGTGCGTCCGAGGGCCGAGGTGCTGCAGAAGAGTACATTGGAGGACGAGAAGGAAGCGTGGGACGTTTCCGAGAGATGAGAAGTCGGAGCGGAAGACTGCTCGAGAAGGCCGGAAGTTGGGTTCAGATGAGCCATATTCCGGATGGCCAAAATCACCCAAGCGAGTGGAGCCGGAGCAGAAGACTCGGACCGTGGTGAGTAGAACCGGAGTAGAGGGTCCGAACCGAAAAAGTCAACTATGTTGACTTTGTGTGTCCGGGTGCCCGGAACCCGAATTTTATCATGATTGACGTGGACGTTGATCCACGCATTGGGGATATAATTCTATCCCACTCCAGGCGCTCGAAACCCTTCCAGGCGCTTGGAACAGAGCTATAAATATAGTCCTAATTTCAGTAGTTCCGACAATAACTTGTAAATCATTCTCTTTCTGTTCTACTTTTGATTGTGAGCTATTAATGTTGTAAGAGGCTACTCCGCCCGAAGGAAATCTTCATAAGTGCGCTTTATTTTCCTTGGATTAGCAATCTTCTGATTGCAAACCAAGTAAGTCTCCTTGTATCTTTGTCTTTTTAATTAGTCTTTTATTTTTTAATACAAGTGTTCATAATTAAGCTATAAGTCAAGAAAGGGTTGAGTTTGTTTGTGCAGGACAATTCCCCCCCCCCCCCCCCCCAACATCAAGGGACCTACATATCTTCACAGTTTTCTTCCGCTTCTTCTTCTTCCTCAAGATCTTCCCAAAGATGCTAAATGATAAGGAGAATAACTTTTCAATCAGATTCCTTGTCATTTTTGTTATGCTTATATATTATGCCATGTTTTTGATAAAAGTAGATTATTTCTTGTGTTTTGTCGATTTGAGTTCTTATTTCATTCCTAGAATTCATGTGGTTAGGAGAAAACTCAAATTATATTAATTGCTATCAGAGTCACAGGTTATGTTTCGTTGTTTTCATTAGTAATAAAGTTTAAGTTTTTCATCGATTTGTTGTTTATATGTTAAATCAAGTTTTCCTAATATAATACAATTTTTTGATCGTAAAAAATCATGTAAGAAAAAACTAGGATAAGCTTTTCTTTTCTTTTTTTTTTTGAGTATTTTGTGTTTTTGTGAAGAACATGAAGAATGACGAAAAACGTCATTGTTTTACCTAATTTTAAGCCAAAATTGTGATGATTCAATCGATTACTTAATTGATTGACAAGTCTAAAATAGCGAGCAAAAATGATGGAATTGATTGGTCAATTAATTAAAAGTTTTGAGTCACGATAAAATCTCGTTGATCGATTAAAAAAGTTTCCTAATTGATTAACAGGCTAAAATTGTGACATACTCGATTAGAATCGATCAATTAATCGATTGGTGCTTTCAATCGATTAGGATTGAAGTTCAATCGATTAACAGCCTGAAACTCATGACTACGTTAATTTTAATTAATTTTAATTGATTGAGTTTGTTTCTTAATAGATTGAGATGGTTTTTAATCGATTGAGATGACTTTCTAAAACAGTGGACCATTTCTTTACTTATCACCAATTAGGGGGTCATGCAACTAAGGAATGCTACAGTTATGCTAACAAAATTCAAAGGGTTGTCGATTAGTGACCTCTTAATCGAAGGCATTGTTCTTCCAAACCTTATCATCCCACTACTTCCTGAATGGATCACTGCGACAATGAAGATTACCAATTGGACAAGTGTGCTTGGAGGTCTCCCAAGCGGTAATGAAAAGCATCAACTCCTCCAAGAGAAAACAACAAAGAAAATGACAAAGCTAAGGCTAAAGTCGCCCCTCAAGGGAATGTTGGCATGATATCCGGAGGACCGACCAATGGAGATTCAAATTGGGCTCGAAAAACCCACACTCGTCGATTGGAAAATTATTCAGTTGGGACCAGTCTGGAGCAAAGAGTTGGTCCCTTCGTAAGCTTCGGGCTAGAAGACTTAGAAAGAATTTAGGCTCCTCATAAGGATGTACGCCTTGGTAATTCAAGTTTTGATTGCTAATTATAATGTGAAAAGAATCTTTGTAGATACAGACAACTCAGTTAACATCATCGTCAAAAAGACTCTCTATCAAATGCAAGTTGATGATGAGGAGTTATAGTCCATAGCCACTCCCTTATTTGGCTTCACTATGCATCAAGTGTAGTCGCTCAGCCAACTCTACTTTTGCCTATCACTCGGAGAAAAACCTTTGGAGAGGATCAGACGGATGCCTTTTATAATGGTAGATACTTCTTTCTCTTACAATGTATATTGGTAAGATTGGTGCCAAATGCTTTCCAAGCAGTAGTTTCTATATTTTATCAGAAGATTAAGCTCCCTAGTGGGTGATCAAGTTGAGGAAGTCAAGGGAGACCAGTTAGCTTGCAAGAGGTGCTATGTTGACGTTATCCATACTGACTCCTGTAAAGTTTAAAAAGTTTAGAAAACATTGCAAGTTGTTTTTGACGCTCCTATCACTCAAGCAACAAACGATGAAAAATCTTACCAATCGGAAGAAAAGCAGGAAGAGGTCTAGATTCATCCTGAGCGGTAGCTAATAAAATAAACTGATAAAGATTCGAAAGAGCTTAACCTCCCTGAGCGGGTGCTAACCAAAGGTCTAAAAGGGCTCAACATTCCCAAGCGAAAGCTAATAAAATCAACTAATCAAAGGTCCAAAAGGGCTCAATCTCCTCAAGCAGAAGCTAATAAAGTCAATTAATCAAAGGTCCGAAAGGGCTCAACCTCCCCAAGCGAGAGTTAATAAAGTCAACTAATCAAAGGTCTGAAAGAGCTCAGCCTCCTCGAACAGCAGCTAGCCAAAAGTTTGAAAGGGCTTAGCCTCCCCAAGTGGGAGCTAATAAAGTCAACTACCCAAAGGTCCCTTCAAGGGCTCAGCCTCCCCGAGCGGGAGGTAACCGAAGGTTCTTTCAAGGGCTAAGCCTCCCCGAGTGGGAGCTAATCAAAGGTCCCTTCAGGGGCTCACCTCCTCAAACAGGAGCTAACTAAAGATCCTTTCAAGGGTTCAACTTTTTCGAGCCAAAGCTAACCAAAGGTCTAAAAGGGCTCAACCTCCCCAAGCAGGAGCTAATAAATTCAACTAATCAAGGGTCCCTTCAGGGGCTCACTTCCCTGAGTGAGAGTGATAACTATGATTTTGCTATACTATTTTGATTCATACATGCATGAATTGATGTTTTCTTTCATAGATGAAATTCATATTTACATCACATTTCATGCATTACGTTTATTCTTAGACTTAATTACAAATTATCTTATTATGGCGTTATTTGATGCTAATATTTGATATATTCTTTGTAGGCATCAAAAAGGTCATAGACCCGATCAAATCAAACTAGATTTGTGTTCGAATCATAATTTAAACAAAACGATCAAGCCTTGGAGAAATTTGAACCGCTCATCATGAACATGTGAGTTCTGAATCATCTATTGAAGATCTGATCCATCCAAGTTAAGGGGAAGTTGTAGTATCCGGAAACTCAATGGTTTAATTAAAGAGGTTCACTTAATTTAATTAAGAATTTATTTAATTAAGTTAGCCTACAACTAGAAAATGTAGAGTAAACAAATAATAAGATATAAATGCATAAAATTTTTATATAGATTATCCATCTAAAAGATAATTGACATATTATAACATAAAATATATAATATAGATTATATAATAAATGTCTAGGTAAATTAGATATTATTATATATATAGAGAGATTTAATCTCTATAAATAATATATTATATATAATATAAAGAAGATAGGATCAATATAATAAAACGTATAGAGAATTACAATATTATAATATAGGAATTATATATGATATATATGGATTACAAATATTTATATGTGATATAAATTATATAAGAAATTTACGTGGCCGAGTGTGACTGGTGTCCTTAGCCCGGGAGCTCACCAAATCTGCGTGGCCGAGTGTGACCGGTGTCCTTAGCCCGAGAGCTCACCAAAATTCTATGTAGTTGAGTGTGACCGGTGTCCTTAACCCGGGAGCTCACCAAAATTTCATGAGGTGGAGTGTGATCGGTGTCCTTAACCCGGGAGCTCACCAAACTATGTAGTTGGGTGTGACTGGTGCCCTTAGCCCAGGAGCTCAATAAGTCTATGTGATTATGTTTATTTTCATGCTTAGCTTATGTACACGATGATGCTTATGATTATGTCCATCCTTAGTATATACGTTTATGTCATGTAAGTATGCTTATGTCTATGTTTATTCATATGCTCATGATTATGTCTATTACATGCTTAGTTATTTACATGCTTATGCTTAAGTTTTTGTTCATCTATAGTATATACGTTTATGTCATATAAGTATGCTTATGTCTATGTTTATTCGCATGCTCAAGATTATGTCCATTACATGCTTAGTTATTTATATGTCTATGCTTAAGTTTTTGTTCATCTATAGTATATACGTTTATGTCATTTAGGTATGCTTATGTCTATGTTTATTCACATGCTCATGATTATGTCTATTACATGCTTATGCGTATGTTTGTATGCCTATGTCAACGCCTGTGCTCATGCCCATAATATGTCAGTAAGTAAGTCCTAAGTTACCTAGCTCAGGTACCCCGGAGTACACTAGATTATGGGTGCTACCTATTGCATCACACGGTTTGGAATATGCTTATGCCTATGTTTATTCACATGCTCATGATTATGTCCATTACATGCTTAGTTATTTATATGCTTATGCTTAAGTTTTTGTTCATCTATAGTATATACGTTTATGTCATGTAGGTATGCTTATGTCTATGTTTATTCACATGCTCATTATGTCTATTACATGCTTAGTTATTTACATGTTTAGTTATTTACATACTTATGTGTATGTTTGTATGCCTATGTCAACGCTTGTGCTCATGCCCATAATATGTCAGTAAGTCCTAAGTTACCTAGCTCGGGTACCCCGGAGTACACTAGATTATGGGCGCTACCTATTGCATAACACGGTTCGGAATATGCTGAGTCTCTCGACTCACAGATTATCACTTTATTTTTTTCAGGAAATGAGATGAATGAGGCAGAAGACAATGACTAGTGAGCCAGCTCAGGACCATGGAAGTACAACCCGAAGACCTACTTTAGGTTACCTTTCCGCATAGTCTAGTAGTTGTTTGTTTGCAAATAAATTCAGGAACCCATGTTAAGAATTCAGTATTTTCTTTTATGTCGACAGTGTTGATGTAAGTTTATAGATATATATGTTTTGTTTTCCAAAAAAAAAAATTATTAGGGACGTTTCAGAAGTAGATCACAACCATTGATCAAGACCCTAAGTTTTTTATCTAGATATGAATTTATCTAGTCGTTAGATGAGATCTGAAGCATTCTCAACCATTGATTGAGATTTGAGTTGATTTAAAAACCAGTGAGAAGCTACAGTGCTTCGAGCTTGGGCATTTTTCCTCTCCTCGCGATATTTCGCCACTGTTCACCTTCGTCCTCGACGCTCCCGTTCCCATTCCAGATCCGAGAGCTAATCTTCTTCACCGACGGCGGTCTTTAAGCTGCCGACATTCATCGTCCGAGGTCAAAGAGCGACAGAGCGAGGTACCCAGTCCGTGATTTGAATTTTGTTCACCGCCACGTTCCTGATCGAGGGAGGTTCCCGATCGGTGATCTTCACATTCAATGGAGCTTGAAGGGAGGTTCCTAGAAGTTTTTGATCCTATTCTGATCCTTATTCCACAGCTAAACTAGGTTGATTTGATCAATCAATCTGGTTTGGCAATTCACAGAATCCATCCTCTTTCTTCAGCCGATGAGATTACCTCAGTCGAACGGAGCTTGAAGGGAGGTTCCCAGGAGCTGTGAGCGCCGCCTGGTAATAGCTGGAAGCTTGTTCATTGTTCGTTGGATGCTTAAAGGGAGGTTCCTTGGAGCTTATATATTGGACAATAGGTTGAGTGAGGTTTGATCTCGGGTTTGCAAGTGGAATGTGTTTTGTTTTTGTTTACTTTTGATTTTTGATATAATTGCTTAGATCTGATAGTTTAGTTTGCAATTTACTTCATGTTCTAAAAATTGCAATTTCAGTTAATGCAAGTTTGTGCTTAGTTTCAATTCTTAAATTTAGAAAACTCAAGTTCTATGCAACTAATCTGTTGTGCTTGTGATTAAATTTAAATATTGAATGTTTGCTTGAGTTTTAAATTGCTTACTTCTGTTATATGATGTTGATTGTGGTTGAGATTGGATAATTTGTTAGTTAATGAACTTGATTCAATGATGCATTAAATTTAGAATTTTATTGTGTTAATTTGATGAAGTGATAGAAAATCATGAGATCTCCTAGATTTGGTATTAGTGTTAGATGAAGAAAAGTTTGAAATTGATTATAGATTTAGTCTAGAATTCACATATGTTTATTTGTTATTCTTGGAAAAAAAAAATACGACTTGGGACTCCTTACTACAACTCTTATCTTTAGTTTTAATAGGTTCCAATCTTTATTAATTTTAAAGTGCCATGTGAAATGTAAAAATGGCAACATCGGAGAGCTAATTGAAGGTCCTCTCAAGGGCTTAGCTTTTCTGAGCGGGAACTAACTGAATGTCCCTTCAAGGATTCTTCAGAGAATTTGCATGAAACACCCAAGATATTTGTGCAAAATGAGGACGTAAATTTCTTTAAAGCTTCTCTGAGTCAAGTAGCTTGGCCTATACATTTTGCAGGTCAAGAAAATCTAGAGATGTACCATTTGAGCCATTTTCATATCTGAGTGCTAAGCAAATCAAAATATTCTTGTGATTACAAGAGCCCTTGCTTGGCAGTCGCTTGACACTCTTTCTCCCCAGCCTTATATGCTGCCAGCTCGAATTGTGTCAGTTCAAGCTAAATAGTCATGACTCCTCGACTCTTTATTTCCGCCACTACTCCCACTAGCCATCTAGTCAGTCTAGCTTCTACCTCCTTTGACTAGATATAAAGGGGAGACTTGTGATCATGTTAGTTAGAGGATCCCCCACATGTCCTAGTCAACGTTCTCGTCAACGAATGATTGTCACTCGTGTCGATCAGCCAAGTTCATCCTAATGAATCGATCAATCAGATGATCAACATTGACACCAATTGATCATTAATACACAGGGAAGACATTATGCACCTTTAATACATAAGGAAGACAAAGAGTTAGGAAAGACATTATACACTATTAATACACATATAAGATAAACAGTTGGGGGAGATATTATAAAAGAATCTCATTAGCGTGCAAGGAGGTATGATATTTTTTGGGGACCAAAGATACTACTATTCATCTTCCCTAGCTAGCTCTTCTTCTTGTTGTTGTATTTAACTTAGCGTTGGAGTGGTAAAAAAATAGGACAAGCCCGGTGCCATTCTAACACTCCTCTTCTGCCTTTGTTCATCTTCAGGTGTTATTTCTCGCCTCAATCTCCTTCTCTTTGAGGTTCCAGCAGCAACAATCAACACACCTCTGAGTTCGCTGATGGATCATCCTTCAAGGGTCTTGGCACAAGATCAATGAGCATGCAAACCAATCAAGTTAATCTCGTACCTGAAATATAAAATATCTCAACTTCAACCCCTATAAGAGATTTGACCCTTCTTCTCAATTTAGTCTTCACATTCCTAGCAGACATAATAGGCCAAGCTTTTGTATAGCGATGACGGCTCTCATCTTTTACCACATCGACCTGAAGAAGTCTCCTGTGGAGCAAATTAAAAGTCATAAGGATCATATATACATGGGCTCTCTTGGGTCATCTTGCATAGGCATGAGAAGTAACTTTATTGAACTCTTAATAAGTTATTTGCTCTTAGCAGGGCTTCCAGCTTGTGATTTTCTACTCCTCTTACTTGAGGTTCAATTTACCTTCGAAAGGAGGGTTCTCCTCCTTATCATCATGTGCAATATGAGCAGCTTCCTCATTTATGGCAATAGGGACTTTATTTGCGGTCTCTTGAGCGTTAAGTGAAGGATCAAGACCCGAAAAAAATTAACCAACGGGACTGGCTGGAATAAAGGGAGGCACATTTAACGACACTAGGGGTGGTGGGCACGGTGCTAAATCCTAAATTATTTATCATATTCAAAATTTTGATATAAAAAAATCATATCATATTAAAATGTCAGTATATTAGACTTTTGATATAGTATAAATTTTATTTATATTAAAATTTTAATATTGATTCCGTATATGTGTTATACCGATGCTAAATTATTAAGAAAAGCTAGGAAGTAAAGCATTTAAATATAATAAATTGCAAAAAAAAACACTTTTTCCCACCGATTAAGCTTGTTTGTGGGCCGAGCATGAACTCAAGCCATTAGGTACATTTATACAGTGCGTCTAACACGTTATTATATACAAAGGAAAAATCTATATAATACTTGAAATAATCAGGATTAAAATTATTAAAAATTTGACTAAATTAAATTTATTTAGAATAATAATAATATAATTAATAATTAATATGGAAATAATTTTATATGACTAAATAGAATTTATTAGATTTTTTAAATTTTAAAATTAATTTATAAATATTTTATAGATATAAATCAATTAGGATTTAAAGTAGAATTAGGAGTTGATTGAGTTTAAATTTAGGTTTCATTAATTAAAACATAAGTTTTAATTAAACTTAACATAAAGCTTCAGTTAAAACAAAATCTAATAAAATTAACAACTTATTTTTTTTAGTTTCAAACTAACTGAGTTGGCTAAATTTTTTAATAAAAACTAAACAAACTGAACCGATAAAATATCGGTTAATCTAATTTTTAATCGAATTAATTAAATTTATTGATTATTTTTGGATTTATATATTCACTTAGGCATTTACCAATATTTTTTATTTTAATTTATTCGATTAAATTTAATAAATGATTTTAAAATCCAACCGAATTAACAAATATAACTGTGTTTTTTTAATTAAGGAGTTGATTAGGTTGATTAGTTGGATTAATTGATTAGGTGTCAATTAATTACTTAATCAATTTAATTAATGTTTAATGGATAATTAGTCATATCATTAATTAAATATTAATTAGTGTAATTAATTGATTTCAACATATTAACTAGTTAATTAAGATTATTTCTTAATTAATAGTTTGATCAGTTAATTGATTTAATGAATTTAATTGATTAAATAGTTAATTCTTAATTAATTTAGATTAATTAATTAATTAATTAGATGATCGTCATTTAAGATTAAAAAAATAATAAAATATAAAATAATAATAAAAATAAAAAATGAGATATTTTACATCAAAGAAAATAATCCTTGTATTTTTGTTTACTGATTTTTCTATATTCTTTCTCCGTTTTCACATATTCTCTGACACTACACCAAAAAAAAAATACAGCATTATAGAAAGAATATTTCGTCGCTAAACTAGATTAGCGATTGATTAACGACAGAATCATTACGTCGATACGAGTTTTGTTGCTGACTGTATTTAGAGACGGAATTTAATATTCCGTTGCTATTTAAAGACTGAATATATATTCTATCTCTAAATTTAGAGACGGAATATTGTACCGTCGCTAAAATTTTAGCCATGGAAATTTAATCATTGGTTGCTAACCATAGAGTTTTTCTGTTACTCCCTCTCCTTGCGGTTCTAGCAGCAACAATCAACACATCTGTAAGTTCACTAATGGATCATCCTTCGAGGGTCTTGGCACAAGAACAATGAGCATGTAAACCAATCACCCTTATAATAGATTTGACCCTTCTTCTCAATTTAGTCCTTACATTCCTAGCAGACATAATAGGCTAAGCTTTTGTATAGTGATGGCGGTTCTCATCTTTTGCCACATCCACCTGAAGAAGCCTCCTATGAAGCGAATTAAAAGTAATTTTAATTCCAAATAAAATTATTAGGTCATCTGACATAGGCATGGGAAGTAATTTTATTGAACTCTTATTAGGTCATTTGCGCTTAGCATGACTTCCAGCTTGTGATTTTTTACCCCTCTTACTTGAGGTTCAATTTACCTTCGAAAGGAGGGTTCCCCTCCTTATCATTATGATGAGCAGCTTCCTCATTTATGGCAGTAGGGATTTTATTTGTGGTCTCTTGAGCCTTAAGTGAAGGATCAAAATCTAAAAAAATTTGGCCAACAGGACTGACTGAAATAAAGGGAGGTACATTTGACGGCACTTATAAGGGTGGTGGGCATGGTACCGAATCCTAAATTATTTATCATATCCAAAATTTTGATATAAAAAAAATCATATCATATTAAAATGTCAGTATATTAAATTTTTGATATATCAAATTTTTAATATAGTATAAATTTTATTTATATTAAAATTTTAATATTGATTTATGTGTTATACTGATACTAAATTATTAATAAAAGCTAGGAAGTAACGTATTTAAATACAATAAATTGCATAAAAAACACTTTTTCCCACCGATTAAGTTTGTTTGTGGGCCAAGCATGAATTCGATCAATCCATTAGGTACAGTATGATACATTATTATATACAAAGAAAAAATCTATATAATACTTGAAATAATCGGGATTAAAATTATTAAAAATTTGACTAAATTAAATTTATTTAGAATAATAATAATATAATTAATAATTAATATGGAAATGATTTTACATGAATAAATAGAATTTATTAGATTTTTTAAATTTTAAAATGAATTTATAAATATTTTATAGAGATAAATCAATTAGTATTTAAAGTATAGCTATTAGGAGTTTACTGAGTTTAAATTTAATTTTCATTAATTAAAACATAAGTTTTAATTAAACTTAACATAAGACTTCAGTTAAAATCAAATTGGATAAAATTAACTAAAATAAAATATATTAAATTTTTTTCAGACTAATTGAATTACTAAATTTTTTAATAAAAATTAAATAAACTGAATCGGGAAAATATCGATTAATCTAATTTTTAATCGAATTAACTAGATTTAACAATTATTTTTGGATTTATAGATTCACTTAGGCATTTATCAATTATTTCTTATTTTAATTTATTTTATTTAATTTAATAAATGATTTTAAAATCGAAACGAATTAGCAAATATAACTGTGTTTTTTTAATTGAGGAGTTGCCGTTAAAAAAAATAAGTTTGATAAGGTTTGATTATTTGAATTAATTGATTAGTTATCAATTAATTACTTGATTAATTTAATTGATGTTTAATGGATAATTAGGCATATCATTAATTAGATATTAATTAGTGTAATTAATTGATTTCAACATGTTAACTAGTTAATTAAGATTATTTGTTAATTAATAGTTTGATCAATTAATTGATTTAATGAATTTAATTGATTATATGGTTAATTCTTAATTAATTAGATTAATTAGTTAATTAATTAATTAGATCATCGTCATCTATGATTAAAAAATAATAAAATATAAAACAATAATAAAAGTAAAGAATAGGATATTTTACATAAAAAAATAATTATCCTTGAATTCTTATTTACTTATTTTTCTATATCCTTTCTCTTTTTTTTTCACATATTCTCCTCTAAATCCTAAATTAGTGTATGTGCGTTTCTAATTCAAAATAAAACCAACCAATCAATTTAATTAAAATTAAATAAACTAAAATATTCTTAAATTAAATAAGCATATTACTTTTCTATAAAAAAAATTTAATAAATTGAACCGATAAAATATCAATTAATTTATTTTTGAATAAATTAACCAAATTTTTAAGAGAAATAAATGAAATTAAGAAAAAATTGAGGTCCAAAAGGGAACACATACAGATTGGTCGTACCACTTGGTATGATCGCGTCCCGTGTTCTAGCACCTGACATGGTCAGGTCGTGCACCTAATACGACCATGGCACGATTTATAGTCCGATTCGATTGAAAAATCAATTTATTTAGTTTAACCGAATTATAAATTTAAATATTAAAATTACACTAAATTATTCGAAATAACAGATATTTAAAAAAATTAAAATAATCGAATTGAACTTTTATCTACCAACAAGTTGGTCTCAATGTTCCCTTTGTCCCCACCCACTATACGGATGGTATTTTTATCTATCAACATGTATGTAGATTATGATTATTTTGTTGAGATTGGTATCAAAACAATGCTCTGCATCCTTGAGTTTAGGTGTATTACTATACATTACAAAGGTTCGGTAGAAGATCATTTTATTCTGTATTAATGTGCTAGAAGTTGGCATATCCCAAAGGTTGTTTTAATTACGGGATCTAGAGGCAAAAATTGGCAAAAATTTGTGGAAACTTTTTCCCTTACAGATAATACAATCTACTAACAGTATATTCTATTTTTATGCTGGTATAAAGGATAGTTTTCTCCTATATTAGTATCATCCATCTTAGTTAAGCATAAGGAAACACAATTAACTTGAACTTTTAATGTCTGGTCAAATCAGGTGGTCCGACTCTCAACAAATTACACCTGACAAAGGGTGATTCGTTCGTCTCAGTGCCTTCATTAATCCATTTCTAGGTCAACATGGATAAGATAAATCATAAATAACTATTAATCATTAGTGTAAGTGGCCAAGGCATAGAAGACGAAGACATGTTCGAACGTGCTGAGTTTTAACCCCAAAATTTCATATGACAATACTCTATGCTTTAACCATCGCACCATCTTGAGGATTCAACAACAACAACAAATTCCATCTGGATCTCAGATAAGGAAGGGAGAGGGAGAGCGACCAATTGATGACGACATTGACAGATGACGCAGCTACATCATAAAGAAAAACACCAGAAAGGCCCTCCTCCATTTTGGCCGGGCCGACAATCCCCTATGCTTTCACCTTGATGACATCGTATCCTCTCTTCTCTCATCCCTTTTTTTAGAGTCGACCCTTAATCTTAACCGTTTAGATGATTACAATTCATTTCATGATTCAAAATTATCTATTCCCAATTCAGGTACGGTTCGAAGTCCTCATGCATTCGACTTGAAAAGACATAAGCTGAAACAAGAAATTTGATTTGCTATTCTTTCTTTGCTAAATTTTGTAAACTTATTACACAAGGATAATCATACTAAAGTATTGCCAAAAACAAGTGTATTATGTCTTCTCTCTCTTTTTGTTTTATTTGAATTAGGGGCAAATAAGTTAAGTCACATGCTCACGAATGACTCGATCAAAATTTGACTTAGCTCGAAGTTGATCAAGTTAGAGCTGATTTTATTAAAAATTGAGTCGACCTCGAATCTAATTATTATTGGTTCAATGACTCATCGAGCCAAATAAGTTAGTAATAACATATACTTTTATAATATATTAATTTATTTATTAAAAAATAATAAAAAAATAAAAATTCAAGCTCGAGTTCGAACTCAACTCTATAGAATCGAACGGGCTCGAGCGAGAGTCGAGTCAATATAAATCGACATGAGTCAAACTCAAATCTATGACTCAATGTCAAGCTCGAGCTTGACTCGGTTCGACTCGTTCCTGGCCCTAGTTTGAATGTCGCAGTTACACTGAATTGGTGGTATTTCTTTGAACAATACCCAAAGCTATTAAGACTGAATCATAACCTCAGGTAATTCTTCTTTTCAAAGAAATTATATTAAATTATCTTCTCGCAAGTTGGAAAATTTTCTTTTATTTTGGAGTCCATCAAATTATTCGTGAGATAGATGGTTATTAGAATAACGGTAAAGTTGTTATTTTAGCGAACCTTATAGGACGATCTCATACCCCTTGAAATAAGGTAAATCATGAGATATTTATCCTAGCACAACAGTACTTTACATAGGAGAAGTTAAACATTTAACGAGATATTTTATATCCATTAAAAATTAACTCTAATTGTAAGATCTATTAAAATAATCATCTTATAGGTACCGCGAACAATAGAATGGTTGATTAATCATAATTTTGAAAGATAAAACATCCATCAATAGCCACACATGTAAAATTTTCTATCTGTTTTTTTTTTTTTTTGGCTGTTGCTTTTGGTTGAATGTCTCTTTGTTTTGAAGGTGGGTGAATTTGAATAAGTTGTGCATAGTTCACTTATATTGAAGTCTAATTAACTTCTATTTCTGGGTTTTTTTAAGTTCAGCAGTAATAGTATTTTCTGAGATTTTTTTTCTAGTAAATCACGTTAACCCTTAGCTACTTGTAAATAAATTCACGGTTTATCTTCTTGTTTTGAATTAAGTATGATTTATTCATTCTCTTTCTATGTCATAATAGGAAACAATCTTTAGTCTTTGTTATATAAGTTGTGAACTTTGAGTTCCTTTTGATAGACTCTAGATGGTTGTATACTAAATTTTAAAACGCATATCACATACAAAAAAATCTGATATTAAAAAAGTTATATCCTATTAAAATTTTGATATATTAAAATTTCAATATGATGTAAATTTCATATCATTTATATTTCAGTATTAGTACGGATTATCGTACTGAAATATTAAATTTTATATCAAACAATTTGGTATAATAAATTTTTGATATATCATAATATCGATATGATTCAATATATTTCAATAAGATATATAAGATGTATTAAATTTTTTCATATTTTTCTACTTCTACCCTATAAAACTAAGCCAACTAAAGAAATATACCTTGAAAGGATTAATCTACATACCTCATTTATATTGGTTGAGACTGTTAGTACACGGAATATCAGACGATTGAATCTAAATTTTGATTATGGCAAAAGATCCAAAGTTAAGATTACTTGTTGTCTAATAAAGTTGAATAAATTTACAGGAAAGTTCTAAGTGTGCTTAGGCAAAAATCCTAGTAAATTCTAGGCAGATGAAAAATCCTAAGAGGAGGTAACCTTAGGTGGTGGAAAGTCCTAAACCGCAAGGCAAAGTCTTGGCGGGTCGAGTACTTTGGACGAAATCCTAGAGTCGGGGGCTCTAGGTGAAAATCCTGATGGTCGCGGACCAGGTGGAAGTCTGGACGGATTGTGAAGCGGACATTCAGCATGAAGACTTGAAGTCTCGGATGCTGAGCAAAAGTGCAGGCGGTCTAGAGGACCTGTCTGGCAAAACGGTACACTCTCCTGAGAGGAGTAGGTGAGGACACGTTCTCCCGAGGAGGGAACAGTACACGTCGATTCGGCCTAAAGTTTCAACGAAACTCAAAGTCAGAACCGGATAGTCAGAGACTGACAAATTTATATTATATATGGTTTATTGCCTGGACTAACTTTATTTTACAAGAAAAAGCAAGGCTGGAAAAAAACTGATCCGGGCGCTCGGAAGGGTTTCGGGCGCCCGAGCCCGAAAAGTTATCCAAAAGCTGACATAGAGCGCGTCGATTGGCCGGGACACGTGGTCCAAGCGCTCGGAACAGCCTATATAAGCAGCATTCGATCGGGGTCTTAATAACAATGTTCAGCATGAAGACTTAAAGTCTCGGACGCTGAGCAAAAGTCCAAACGGTCTGGAGTGTTGGGGTTGCAAGGTTGCAAACATAGTCCTATATTGAAAACACATGGAAAAGATCATGAGTTTATAAGAAAAAGATATCTCCATTGGCATGAGGCATTTTGGGTAGAGCACAAGAGCAAAACCATGAGGGCTTAGGCCCAAAGTGGACAATATCATGTCATTGTGAAGATATCTAAATTCTTTTCGATCCTACAATTGGTATCAGAGCCCGGACTGCCAGAAGGTTTAACCGCCGACTGTGCACAAGAGCTATGGTCTGATTGAACCATGTGAGTACAATATTGACCTCGAACAAAGAAAGTGGGGGCTCCTATGTTCGGATCAAGAGGACCAGACACCAGGCAGGAAGTCCTAGTAGGTTGGGTGGACCGAGGGGCATGAAGTCCTAGTTGCGGCTAGGCAAGGAAGTCCTAGTAGGTCGGGTAGACCGAGGGACAGGAAGTCCTAATAGGTCGGGTAGACCGAGGGGCAGGAAGTCCTAGTAGGTCGAGTAGACCGAGGGGCAGGAAGACCTGGTGGGTCGAGGATCGGACGTGGGAAGCCCATGGTCCTTTGTTTGAGGGGGGGATTGTTGGGGTTGCAAGGTTGCAAACATAGTCCCATATTGAAAACACATGGAAAAGATCATGGATTTATAAGAAAAAGATATCTCCATTGGCATGAGGCCTTTTGGGTAGAGCCCGAGAGCAAAACCATGAGGGCTTAGGCCCAAAGTGGACAATATCATGTCATTGTGGAGATATCTAAATTCTTTTCGATCCTACATGGATGACCTGTCTGGCAAAAAGGTACACTCTCCTGAGAAGAGTAGATGAGGATGCGTTCCCCCGAGAAGGGAACAGTAGGCGTCGATGCAACCTAAAGTTTTAGAAAAACTCAAAGTCATAACCGGACAGTCGGATGTTGTCAAATTTATATTATATATGGTTTATTGCCCGGACTAACTTCGTTTTGCAGGAAAAAGCAAATCTGGAAAAAACTAGTCCGGTTGCCCATACCCGAAAAGTCATCCACAAGTTGATGTGAAGTGCGTCGATTGGCCGGGACATGTGGTCCAGGCGCCCGGAACAGCTTATATAAGCAGCATTCGACCGGAGCTTAATAATGATATTCAGAACGACTTCTGTGTTACAACCGAAAAGTAGCTAGAGGGGGGTGAATAGCTTCGCGTGTGCTCGTCGTGCTTCGTTGCTTGTTTCTTCAAAGTGATGCGCAGCGGAATACAAAGAAACAAACTACAACAATGCTAACAATAGGATTTTACTTGGTATCCACCTCACAAGAGGTGACTAGTCTAAGGATTCACGCACACACACACACACACACCTCCACTAATAAACACTCCTTTTCGGTAACTACCGAAGGCGGAGAAGCCCTACAAGACTCTCAATACAAGTAAAAGAAAGGGTAGTAAAGAATAAGCAAAAGCTTACAAGAGATGCAGTAAAAACCCTAGCTTCTTCTTCTTCTCGTTGCAACTCGCCTCTTGACTTGGATGAACCTCTAAGAACCTTCAAGAACTGGCGGTGAGGAGCTTAGAGAGTGCTGGGGAGGAGCTGTGATCAATCTGGAATGAATCGGTGAAGAGATGCCGAAGGAAATGAACGCCTGCGGCTTAAATCGACGCTAACGGTCGAATCCCGATCGATTGGAATGCTCCCAATCGATCGGGGAGGCTTTGGATCGATCCACGGATCGATCTAGAGCGCCTCTGTGCTCTGGAAAAACGGCTGGATCGATCCACGGATCGATCCAGCGCTTATCGCGCGAAGCAGCAGCGTCCCAATCGATCCACTGATCGATTGGGACCTCTGGATCGATCCACCGATCGATCCAGAGGGGTTCTGTTCGCGGGGACTCACCGGATCGATCGGCCGATCGATCCAGATCTTCTGGATCGATCCACTGATCGATCCAGATCTGCTGGATCGATCCACGGATCAATCCAAACCTGCTGGATCAATCCACGGATCAATCCAAACCTGCTAGATCAATCGGCTGATCAATCCAGATCTTGGTTTTTGCCCAAAACCAAGTCCAAAGCCCCCTAAACCAACATCTAGTCAACCATGACTTGTTGGTACATAAGACCTAGCATCCGGTTGTTAGAGTGTATACTAAAAGCCTAGCTTTTGGTATAAATATTTATCTAGAAATAAGAATCACATTGGTCAAAAGTCTACATTTATGATAAATGTAGTTGCTCAATTAATTTATATTGTAGATAACATGGTGTGTGGTGTCACACACAGAAGATCATGTTATTGGTTCCTTATAAATTATAAACAGTAGCTCACGACCAAGATGGAAAGGAACAAACCATTGGAAGGTCGTAGTGTAATTAGGTATTAGTATATCTTAACTATATAATTACACTAGTACACTTAGAGTGTATTGAGTAGGACCATTTGAGGTCGTTCCTTTTATACTGACTTTATAAAGGAACAAAGACCTCAGTTATTATGGAAGTGTGTGCTCTTAATCCTAATATAATAACAAGCACATATATTTGATATTTATTTCTTTAATTTATCAATGGGTGAGATTTAGTTCGATGAATCAATAAGCCCGATAAGTTGGGAAATGATATCACTTATAGTGTGTGTTGTTGATTATAGAAGGAAACTGTGTCCTAGTAATCTAGGTTGAGAATGTCCCCAAGAGGAGCTCATAAGGATTGTCATGTTAAACCCTGCAGGTGGACTTAGTCCGACATGACGATGAAGTTGAGTGGTACTACTCTTGGAGCTAGATATTAATTAAGTGAGTTGTCAGTAACTTACTTAATTAGTGGACATTTGTTATCTTAAACACAGGGAGACTAACACACTCATAATAAGAAGGAGCCTAAAATATAATTTGGGATTGGTGCGGTAGTTCAATAATAGTTCTCTAGTGGAATGAATTATTATTGATAAAATTAAGTTGTGTGTTCGGGGCGAACACGGGATGCTTAATTTTATCGGGAGACCAAAACCAATTCCTCCTCTCGGTCCCTATCGTAGCCTCTAGTATATAGAGATTTATACCCACCGCATACCCACCTTCTTACCCATCCAATGGGGCCGGCCAAGCTAGCTTGGAATCCAAGCTAGGGCCGGCCAAGACCAAGTGGATGAGTTAAGTTGGTGGCCGGCCAAAGCTTGAGTCCCAAGCTTAGGTGGCCGGCCACTAGAATATTAAAAAGGATTTTTATTAAAATTATTTCTCATGTGGATATCATGTTTTTAAAAGAGAGTTTAAAAATTAAAAATTTCCTTTTATAGCTTTCTATAAAAGATTAAGAGAAGAGATTAATCTCTTTCCTTATTTGTAGTTTAAAAGGATGGTTTTAATTTTTGGTAAAAACTTTCCTTATTTGTAAATCATCTATATGTTTAAAAGAGAGTTTAAAATTTGAAATCTTTCCTTATTTGTTGATTAAAGGAGGATTTTAAATTTTAAGAAAACT
Organism: Zingiber officinale; assembly: GCF_018446385.1. NCBI lineage: Eukaryota > Viridiplantae > Streptophyta > Magnoliopsida > Zingiberales > Zingiberaceae > Zingiber > Zingiber officinale. Next base: position 116,636 of record NW_024589934.1, on the reverse strand, counting down.
TTCCTTTTTAAACATATTCATGATTTAAAAGAAAGTTTAAAAATTAAATATTTTCTTTTATAAGTTTCTACAAGAGATTAAGAAAAGATTTGATATCTTTCCTTATTTGTAGATTAAAAGAGATTTTAATTTTTAGAGATAACTTTCTTTTTATTCACATGTTTAAAAGAAAGATTTTAATTTATTAAATTTCCTTTTTATAAACCAATCATGAAGGGATAAAAATTATTGAGAAATTTTTATAAAATTCCGGAAGCAAATAAGGAAGTTTTAATTGGTGTTTAAAATTTTATTTGCTTGGAGTTTTTTTTTGTGGCCGGCCATTATAAAATTGAGAAAGAAAATTATTTTTAATTAAATAAATTTTCCTTTTCAATGGCAAAAGAATTAAGGAAGTTTTTATTAAAATTTCCTTATTTGCCAAGATCAAGGATTATAAAAGAGGGGGTAGAGGAGGCTTCATTGCTAATGAATCTATTCTATTTTTCTCTCCCTCTTTTCTTCTTCTTGTGGCCGGCCCTAGCCTTTCTCCTTTCTTCTCTTTTGGTGGCCGAACCATACATCTCTTGGAGCTCTTGTTGGTGGCCGGACCTAGGAAGGAGAAGAAGAAGAGGAGGAAGCCTCATCTTGAAGATCCCTTGGAGTATTGGTGGTGATCAAGTTCTTCTTCCTTGGAGGTGGTTCTTCTTGTGGCCGAACCTTGCTTGGAGAAGAAGAAGGTGCGTGGTGGTTCTCGTCTCGGAAGATCGTCGCCCACACGACGTCCGAGATAAGAAGAGGAATACGGTAGAAGATCAAGAGGTTTTTCTAAAAGGTATAACTAGTAATTTTTCTTTCCGCATCATACTAGTTATTTTTGGAAATAATACTAAATACAAGAGGCTTACGTTCTAGTGTTTCGAATATGGTTTTTCGAAGTTGTGTTCTTTTGTTTCTTTCTTTTCCTTGTGATTTGATTGTTCTCTTTGGTTAACCTAAAGTTATTTTAGGAAATTAAATATTAGCTTTCTATTAAAGGTTTTGTCTAGTCGGTGGTGGTTGCTCCCATATCCAAGAAGGCCATGTGCCTCGCCACGTCAGTACTGGGAACCTTTTATGGAAATTAATATTTAATGGAATTAATAACTTAAGGAGACTTGGGTCAAACGTGTTAAGTTCCGCAGGAGATCCAAGTCAAAACCTAAAAGAACAAATAGATTAAGTTTTGGATCAAACGTGTAAAGTTCCGCAGGCGATCCAAAATTTAATTTAAAAGAACACATGGTAGCTAGGAAAAGGTTCAGACCTTTGTACAAAATTTTTGTACAGTGGAACCTATAGGTTTTCCGAGTAGCAACCAACACCGGTCACCCTTGACCAGATAGGACTCTCTCACCAAGTGTCTGGTCAATCCCTTTGACCCACTTGGACTTTTCTCTTCTTGCCAAGTATCCGGTCAGTCCCTCTGACCTACTTGGACTTTTCTTTCTCGTGTCAAGTATCCGGTCAATCCCTTTGACCTACTTGGACCCTCACCAGATGTCTGGTCAACCTTGACCCATCTGGATTTCTCTTGCCTGGCTTCACTCACCAGGACTTTCCCAATTGCCTAGCTTCACTCACTAGGTCTTTCACCTGGCTTCACTCACCAGGATTTTCCTCCTGCCTAACTTCACTCACTAGGACTTCCCAATTGCCTAGCTTCACTCACTAGGTCTTTCACCTGCCTAGCTTCCCAGTCAAGTATCCGGTCATCCTTGACCTACTTGACTCTTCTTCAATCAACTTTGTATTGTCAAACATCGAAACTCAAACCAAGACTCAAGCTTGGTCAACCAGGTCAACCTTGACCTGAGGGATGTTGCACCAACAATCTCCCCCTTTTTGATGTTTGACAATACCAACACTATCACTTACAATACCACATGTAAGTTAGGCTAATCCCATAGCCTAAACCTTCTTCATGCCACTAGGTAATGAATACATAAGTTAATCCCTTCATTCTCCCCCTAAGAGGGCAAACTCCCTCTAGGTGATAAAAGTCTAACTTACTCCCTTTCATTCTCCCCCTATTGGCACACATCAAACCATGCCCCATTTTTGGGCACACATCAACAAATTCACTTGTTGAAAACTCTCCCCCTGAAGAGTTGTTCATCGTTGTTCACAACTTCACTCGTTGTGATCAACACGATAATGAAGGTCCTATACCCTTCATTATCCTTAACCCTACATTCTCCCCCAATGTAGGCAAGTGCCCATCCTTGAGCATTATCCACTTGAAATCACTTGAACAATGAGGATATCCACTCCCCATTAAGGTTCAAACGCTCAAACTTGAGCATGTTCTTAACGGAAGGTTAACCACCTTCCAAAGTTCATGAAAAATAATTTTTATGTCTTTAAAGAGTCCCTCCCCCTAAAGACATGGTGGTAACTTCTGTCATTGCACCAACAATGACTTGGAATCCCTAAAACTTTAGGAAACCCAATTTTAGAAGTTTTGAGGTTCAAATATTCAAAATTTGAAACAAACCTCAACCTAAACTTCAACTTAGCCTTCCTTAACCAATTCATCCTTGTTTTCCACACGAAAACACCCGTTTTATGTATACACATGTATTTTCAGGGGTTAGGAATGGTTACCTAGACTAAAATAGGTTCAATATGCTGAAAATAAGCTTTCCCAGTCAAAATCAGCATCGTCGATCGATTGGAGTTGGGTTCCAATCGATTGAACCCTGCTGAATCGATCCACCGATCGATTCAGTCTTCTTGGATCGATCGGCTGATCGATCCAGCGAGCTTCTGCTCGCTAGAATTGCCTTCTGAATCAATCCACTGATCGATTCAGACACTCCAATCGATCCATGGATCGATCGGAGCTCTGATAGTTGCTGAATTTCAAATTCAGCCAACTTCAGAAACCCCTAGAAAATTCTATAAAAATCTAAAAATCATGAAATTTCGTGTAGACACTATTTAGGACATACTTTATCATTGAAAAATAGTTTTCTATGAAAATATATCATATCTTCAAAGATTGACACAAGCTTGAAAACTTGCTAAAACTTTAGCGTTTTCTTCAAGTTTGTGTCTAACTATTCAATGGTGATTACTATCAAAAGATAGCCTTCACCAAAGTTTTCCAAAAGTCTTTTAAAATAATTTTCAAAACCAATATCCCATCACATTCCTTGGGCTTAATGCACATGACTTGTACATTAGCTTTCCCAATGATGGGAAAACACATAACTATGTGTTTTGATGAACCTAAAACTCAAAAGAATGCACTAAATCAACATGTTGAGTTTTGTTCATCATCCTAACATCTCACTTGTATCTATTGTGGACAAAACACATACAAGTCATCTTATAGGTCTTTGTGAGATGTAAAATTTGGTTTTGCCCTATTCTAGGGATCATGCATATCTATCTAGGCATTTTAGAGATATTAGACATCCACCCAGGATGTCACTTGTTAATAAGTGTTGTTAAATGTCATTTGTCCTTAATTACAAGGAATTAAACTTAATGCATGATTATGCTATGGCATACATCAAAATGAAATAACTTTCAAAAGAAAAATTCCTATAATTACATGATGTATGTATGACATGACATGGTATTTTTGTATTTTCATAATAAGGTATGAGTGCAAAAATAAACATGATGTCATGACATATAATGGGCAAACAATCATGACAAGATTCAGCATAAATAAAATATACCTAGATTATCTATCTAAGTATCCTTAGGCTTAGCTAATCCTAAAACTTAAACCCTAGATTTGCCCAAAGTGCTTCAAGAAAGTGTCAAAACCTAATTTGACATTTCTAATTCTCTTGATTACTTTATGCCAAGTGAAATTAAGCATATTCCCCAAGTGTTGGCATATTTCATTATTCCACAAGAGAAGCACTTTAATTTAAGGTTTAGATTTGTCTTAAATTATTAAGAAAATACCAAAATCCCAACTTGGTATTTCTTATGTTTTCCTTAATTTTGCCATATTTTTTTTAAAAAAAATAAAATTAATACTTCTCAAATTTTGACACATTTTACTCTTCCAAGGAGTAAATGATAATTTCATTTCATTTTCAAAGGTTAACAAAAACCTTGAAACTGCTCCTTGAATGTCATTTTCCTCAAAGTTGGGTTAACTACCCTTCTAATCGGAGTTGACACTCTCTAACCCATCTATGGGGTAGAGAAGATGCTCCTAGGAACTCAACACCTATTGGTGCTCCTTGGATGCTCTAGGTACTCAGTAGGGATAACTTCCCTAGATACCTTCCTAGTGACCTTGTTGGGCTTCTTAGAAGCCTTGGTCACATTTTCTAGGTCAACTCTAGGGATACCCTCCCTTGTGACCTTGTTAGTGACTTTCTTAGACTTCTTAGAAGTCTTAGTCACTTTGGTTGCAAAGATACTTCTAGGGATATCTTCCCTTGTATTCTTGACTTGACCTCTAGACCTAGGGTTGGTTCCATAATTATATGGAACCCTATGGTAAGAGATTACATCCTTCTTAGCCTTTGGTTTGTATCCCAAACCCCTATGACCATTAGATGACCTTTGTGCTCCTAGACCTAGGCTATGCTCATTTTGCCCTTTTAGGATATTTTTCATCCTTTTTAGGGTCTTTTCCATTTTATCAAGCCTTGACCTCAAGACTTGATTTTCTATCACTAAGTCCTTAGTTTTTGGTTTTCCATTAAATTTATGAGCATTTTTATTTCTAGGCTTGTAGCTAAGGTCCTTAGTGTGATTGCCTAGATTTTTATCTACCTTCCTAATCCTAGGTGTGGTAGTTTTAGCATGGTAAGCTACATTATTTTCCTTAATTTTACCATGCTCTCTATTCTTATGGTAAATAGCATTAAAATGATATAAGTTAGAACTAGCATGCTTTTTACCATAATGTAAAGGGGTAGGCTCAATAAAAGTTACATTCCTTTTTACCTTAGAGGCTCCCCCTTGACTTGAGCTTCCTCCTTGAGCCTTGACCATCTTCTTCCCCTTAGGGCATTGACTTTGGTATTGTCCCTTTTGATTGCAAGAGAAGCACACAATGTGCTCCTTGCTCTTCTTTGTTTCGAGGATGATTTCCTTTGGCTTCTCCTTGCCCTTAGGTGTCACTTGGCCCTTCTTCTTGGCCAATTTAGGGCACTTACTTTTGTAGTGCCCATGTTCCCTACATTCAAAACATATAATATGATTCTTATTATTAATTGAACTATTTATACCTTCTTGTGTAGGGGTGGCACTTGCTCCTCCATTTGATATGAATGTAGAGGCTTCCTCTTGATCCGAAATCGATTTCCCTCCAATTGATTTATCTTGACTTGTGGAGGTGGAAGCTTCTTCATCCTCTTCTTCTCTTGACCCGGATGTGGAGGATTCCCCTTCTTCTTGATCCGGTGTCACCAAGAGCTGCTCCCCCTCAATCCTAGAGGTGGAGGCTTCACCTTCTTCTTCATCCTCTTGTACATGAAACAAGGAATATGCTCCTTCCTTGCTCTTTTGATTACACTCCCTTGAGAATGAAGCTTCTTGGATTTCCTCTTCTTCGGAAGTTGAGCATCTCTCAACTTCGGAGTCCTCCTCTTGATCTTGCTCCAATGAGTCACCCTCTTTGGATTCTTCTTGGTTAGGTACAGTGGAGGGGATCTCATGAGCCTTTTCCAATTTTCTCCATAGCTCTTTGGCATCTTCAACTTCTCCAATTTTCTCCAAGATGTTGCTCGGCAATAGATTGACCAAAAGCTTGGTCACTTTGTCATTGGCCTCACATCTTTGGATTTGTTCTTGGCTCCATTTACTCCTTTTGAGAGCTTTGCCCTTTGAATTCCTTGGAGCCTTAAAACCTTCCATTAGAGCAAACCATTGCTCTATCTCCATCATCAAGAAATTTTCAATTCTTGATCTCCAAGAATCGAAGCTTGTGGATGTGTATGGTGGAGCCACCCTTGTATCAAATCCAAGTCCATCTTGGAATTTCATCTTGAAGTTGAGCTTCTTGAATTCTTTGACTTTGATGAATTTGCTCCAACTTCTTCACCCTCTAGCTTTGCTTGTTATGTTTGCCCCTTCCGGCGGTGATTCCGGTGAAGAGCAACCTTGCTCTGATACCACTTGTTACGACCGAAAAGTAGCTAGAGGGGGGGGTGAATAGCTTCGCGTGTACTCGTCGTGCTTCGTTGCTTGTTTCTTCAAAGTGATGCGCAGCGGAATACAAAGAAACAAACTACAACAATGCTAACAATAGGATTTTACTTGGTATCCACTTCACAAGAGGTGACTAGTCCAAGGATCCACGCACACACACACACCTCCACTAATAAACACTCCTTTTCGGTAACTACCGAAGGCGGAGAAGCCCTACAAGACTCTCAATACAAGTAGAAGAAAGGGTAGTAAAGAATAAGCAAAAGCTTACAAGAGATGCAGTAAAAACCCTAGCTTCTTCTTCTTCTCGTTGCAACTCGCCTCTTGACTTGGATAAACCTCCAAGAACCTTCAAGAACTGGCAGTGTGGAGCTTAGAGAGTGCTGGGGAGGAGCTGTGATCAATCTGGAATGAATCGGTGAAGAGATGTCGAAGGAAATGAACGCCTGCGGCTTAAATCGACGCTAACGGTCGAATCCCGATCGATTGGAATGCTCCCAATCGATCGGGGAGGCTTTGGATCGATCCACGGATCGATCCAGAGCGCCTCTGTGCTCTGGAAAAATGCCTAGATCGATCCACGGATCGATCCAGCGCTTATCGCGTGAAGCAGCAGCGTCCCAATCGATCCACTGATCGATTGGGACCTCTAGATCGATCCACCGATCGATCCAGAGGGGTTCTGCTCGCGGGGACTCACCGGATCGATCGGCCGATCGATCCAGATCTTCTGGATCGATCCACTGATCGATCCACGGATCAATCCAAACCTGCTGGATCAATCCACGGATCAATCCAAACCTGCTAGATCAATCGGCTGATCAATCCAGATCTTGGTTTTTGCCCAAAACCAAGTCCAAAGCCCCCTAAACCAACATCTAGTCAACCATGACTTGTTGGTACATACGACCTAGCATCCGGCCACCCTTGACCAGCTAGGACTCTCTCACCAAGTGTCTGGTCAATCCCTTTGACCCACTTGGACTTTTCTCTTCTTGCCAAGTATCCGGTCAGTCCCTCTGACCTACTTGGACTTTTCTTTCTCGTGCCAAGTATCCGGTCAATCCCTTTGACCTACTTGGACCCTCACCAAATGTCTGGTCAACCTTGACCCATCTGGATTTCTCTTGCCTGGCTTCACTCACCAGGACTTTCCCAATTGCCTAGCTTCACTCACTAGGTCTTTCACCTGGCTTCACTCGCCAGGATTTTCCTCCTGCCTAGCTTCACTCACTAGGACTTCCCAATTGCCTAGCTTCACTCACTAGGTCTTTCACCTGCCTAGCTTCCCAGTCAAGTATCCGGTCATCCTTGACCTACTTGACTCTTCTTCAATCAACCTTGTATTGTCAAATATCGAAACTCAAACCAAGACTCAAGCTTGGTCAACCAGGTCAACCTTGACCTGAGGGATGTTGCACCAACATTCTGCACTTGCGCGCTGCTTCGATAAAGCCTCTCGACGTCCGAAAGCTGCTCCGACGACGACTATGCTGAAGATCTATTTCTCCAAGTCGTTAGTATTGCGTTATTTAAAAGTTACTTGTACTACAATTGTAAATCTTTTGTACCTTTTGATTGATTAGTGAATTGTCAATCGAAAACACTCTCACGTGCGGGTCTTGGAGTAGGAGTCATCATAGATCCGAACCAAGTAACTCTTGGTGTTTGTGTCATTGTCTTTCTTTCTTTTCTTTATTATTTCGCTGTATTTTTACTCGATTGTTTTAAATGAACGAATTAGTCACGAGCGCTATTCACCCCCTCCCCCTAACTCAATGATCCTACATAGGCGTGTTTAGAAACTTCAATATCCTAACAAGTAGGATTCTCATGTGATTACTTTTTTCTATGCATTCTTCCTATATGCTAGACTATTATTTTTTTACCAACCACTTTTTTTTATAATCGATATCCAAGATTTGATTAATTTTAAAGATAACCGATTAGGTCTTATGAAAGTTTCCCATTAACCATCTATATTAAAATAAATCGGGAAGCTTAGATGAATCATGATGAATGGACCAGCATCACAAATTTTTCAAACTCCCTCCTTAGGTGTGTTGTCTTGAGTGAGATTTAAACTTTCGTTAGTTAGGAAGTCTATCCCATTTCTTACCATTGCACTATAGATCTGTTTTTTTTTTTGTTACATTGGTCTCTCAAGAAATGAAGTTAGTTCTGGATCATTTTCCTCTACTACCAGTTTATGCAATCTATATAGTGGCATTTAGATGTCCTAACCACATGTTAAGTTCTAATGAGACTTTGTAATTAATTATGAATGTTGGTGGCTTACAAACATACTAGTTTTCAGTTTTTCAATCCAACTGATCATGGTTTAAAATTGTATACTATGCAACATAAAATGAATGGAATATGCCTTTTCACTTGTCGCTCGGCACCAATACCAGCACTAGCACCGTAGGCCGACATCATCCCGTAGCAATCTTCACAGAGTCACAGAAGCTACCATGATCCCACGGCGACCTCAGCTGGGTGTTCTTTGCCATTCCTTAGCCCCTCTCTTTCACACCTTCTTTCACTTAGAATAAGCTAACTAAATTCCATTCATCTCATGTTCGGTATTCAAGAATTGGAGTTTTGTAAGTGGTTTAACAACAACCATAATAAATGAATACTTTCGATTGATTCCCACATTCTCCACGTGTCCTCGAATTGTCACCTATGTTACCCATGTTTCCCGGAATTAAATGATTGTTGTTGCTCATTTGTTTTGGATTAAATGAATATGTTTCCCGCCTTCTACGGGGATAACAGCTACATTATATTGCCCACGTTTTCAGCCAACAATGATGACTTAGATTATCAATAGTTGGCACCATTCTGGTTTAGTTAGGATGTGTTTGAATCTAGGAACAAGACATTGGGATCGATTAGTGTGGTGCTGGGAATCTTGGTGTGAGTCCGGAGTTAGGAGTTGGGAGGCGAGGGTCGATGCCACTTGTTGTTGACTTTGATTATCATTTTGATGAGACTATTGACTTCTTTGGCCACATGATCTCCCCAATTACTTTTGATCCTGTTCGGTAGTCGAGGCGATGAAAGTTGGGGATGTGACGCTCCGGTTGATCGTGTGTTGACTCCGCGCGACCCTGTAATCATAACTACATTAGTGCCGAACCAAGGAAGGGGTTCCCGGCGTTGGCCCTCCGATGCTCAAGTCAGTCATCGGCAATGTATGGAAGCAAAGCAAAGTAACGAACAGTAACAGCAACAGTGGATTCTCTCATACTTCCGCTGAAACTTGGACCCCCCTTTATATAGAGCTCCTATAGCGCACATGCACGCTTCCCAAGGCATGCTCACTTCTCCACGATTTCAATGAAAAGATGTATCAGGAAAGTGTCTCTGACACAATACCTTAATGAGCCAAGCATATTTCTAACGTGACAATAGAAACTTCCGCCGTACAATTGTCTACCTGACCATATCGTCTGTCAGCGGCATTACCTCCTAAAAGGATACCGACAAATACTCATTTTGTCTATTATTGGGCTGAGCGGAAAGGACGCTCGGCCAGCATTCCACTATCCTTTGTTCCGCTGATGTTCCGAACGGGATTAGTGCTTGGCTAACGGATCGACTCCTTGGCCGAGCCAGGAAACTGCTTGGCCATAATATCGATGCGTCTGAATGTAGTTTGCTCGATCATCACTCTGCTCCGCTGATTTCGAGGATTGATGTAAGGCCAAATGGGGTTGCCGCTCGGCATGCCTTTGTGAATACTTGCTTTTTGAGCGTCGGATGCTTGGTGTCTTCCCGAGTTATACTGATGTGGGATCGAGTCTTCTTTATCCCAGTCGGGCGAGTGGACTGCTTGAACGGCCGAGGATATAGGACGTTGGTGTTGGTGCAACCTTAGGTCAAGGTTGACCTGGTTGACCCGACTCGAGGTGACTTGACTCGAGTTGTATTTTGATGTTTGACTTGGGAAGATTGTTGGTGCAACCTTAGATCAAGGTTGACCTGGTTGACCCGACTCGAGGTGACTTGACTCGAGTTGTATTTTGATGTTTGACTTGGGAAGATTGTCGGTGCAACCTTAGGTCAAGGTTGACCTAGTTGAGTTGCATGTTGATGTTTGACACTCGTGAGAGAGTTCTATTCTTGATATGGGACAAGAATAGATGTTTGGGAGGTTGTTGGTGCAACCGTAGGTCAAGGTTGACCTGGTTGATCTGATTCGGGAAAAGTCCAAGCAGGGAGCTTGGCACTGGAAAAGTCCAAGCAGGGAGCTTGGCACGCGAAAAGTCCAAGTATGGAGACTTGGCACGGGAAAAGTCCAAGTATGGAGACTTGGCACGGAGAAGTCCTGGTGAGTGAAGTCAGGCAGTGGGAAAGTCCTAACTGGGAGGTTAGGCAGTTGGAAAGTCCTGGTGAGTGAAGCCAGGCAGTGAGAAAGTCCTAACTGGGATGTTAGGCAGTGTGGAAATCCTGGTGAGTGAAGCCAGGTGAAAGTCCTGGTAAGTGAAGCCGGGCAAGGGAAAAATCCAGATGGATCGAGGGTGATCGGACATCTGGTGATGGGAAGTCCAAGTAGGTCATAGGAGTGACCCGATACTTGGTACGGAGAGAAAAGTCTAAGTGGGTCAAAGGGATTGACCGGACACTTAGCGGGGAGTCCTAGCAGGTCAAGGGAGTGACCGGATGCTAGGCGCAATGTACCAACAGGTCAAGATTGACCGGATGTTGGTTTGGACTTGGTTTGGGCGAAAACCATGAGCTGGATCGATCTGGTGATCGATCCAGTGATACCGAGAATATTCTGATCGGTCTGGTGACCGATCAGTAACACATCAGTAGCATACTGTGTGTTAACTGATCGGTCTGGTGACCGATCAGGAGTCGATCAGAAGCCGAACAGGATCGAGGCGCAAGAGGGGCTGATCGGTCTGGGGACCGATCAGCACAAAGCCTGATCGGTCCCCGGACCGATCAGGAGGTTCCCTGATCGGTCCATGGACCGATCAGGGATGGAACAGAAGCGAAGGCTTCTTTCCTGATCGGTCTGCAGACCGATCAGGATGTTGCCTGATCGGTCCACAGACCGATCAGGGTTCTAGCCGTTGCGACGCAACGGCTAGTTTCTTCGCTGTTTCTTCTTCGCAGGTATAAAGGGGTCGAGGGCTGCTGCTGTATACTCCTCCTTCTTCCTTCTTTTCTCCCTTCTGCTGAAGATTTGTGGGCTGCGATAAGAGCTCTGTTGAGTTCTTCTGAAAGCTTCGCGTGAGCTTCCCCGACTGGAACAGCTGCTGCTGTTAGGGTTTCTTGAAGCTGCTGCTTCATCTGGACTCCAGTCGACGAGAAAGCAAGATTGGTAGAGTGCTTGTGTATTCTTATTGTATTTCTTGCTTATTCTTTGTACTTGTACTCCTGTTTGCTGTTGCAAATAAGTGTGGCGAGGTTTCTCCACCCAGAAGGAGTTTTTATTAGCCGGTTTTCCGGGGACTCATCCACCGACGGATTGATTGGGTTCGTCCACCTTACGGACACGCCGAGGAGTAGGAGCATCATCTCCGAACCTCGTACATAGCTGTGTTAAGGTTTGATATTCTTCCTTTTGTTTCTAGTTTATTTTTCCGCTGCGCTAACGAATTGTAGGAAGAAACGAGCGATTTGGGGCGGCTATTCACACCCCCCCTCTCTAGCCGAGTACGAAGGATCCTAACAAGTGGTATCAGAGCAAGGTCGCTCTTCGTTGGATCAACACCCGGGGGAGCACGAGCTAGAGATGGATCAACTCGGAGAAGACATCACAATTCCACCTTTCTACGATCGCGACGACTTCGCGTTTTGGAAGGTAAGAATGAAATATTTTCTTATGACTAACCTTGAAAATTGGAGTTGTGTTCAATTAGGATTCAAGCCTCCGATGGACAAGAAAGGAGAAACCCTAGAGAAGAAGAAGTGGACCAAGGAACAAGTCCACCAATCCCTAGTCAACGACGAGGTAATGAAAATATTTGAATTCTCATTACCTAACGATATATTGTGTAAGATAGGTGGTTACAACAATGCCAAGGAATTGTGGAACAATTTGGCCAAGTTCCATGAGGGGAGCTCCACTTCAAGTAATGAAGAGGAGTCAAGTGAGCTAAGTAGCTCACTTCATGGAGATGTGGATTTAGAAGTTGAGGGCCACTCAACATCTAAAGAAGAAGAGGAGAGTTCTTCCTCAAGTACGGAGCAAGAAGAAGAAGCTTCTACCTCCGGAAGGGATGAAGAAGAGAGCTTTCATCCATCCTCAAACCTAGGTAACTCAAGCATTTTAATTTCTAGCAAATTACACATAATGTGCTTTGAGTGTAGGGAATTTGGACATTACAAGAGTAAATGTCCAAAGAGGGTTAGAAAGACTCCACCGGCGCCCAAGATCAAGGAAGTCGGAGTCCCGATACGCAAGAACAAGAAGCACGTGGTGTGCTTCCAATGCAAGCGAAGGGGACATTATCGGAGCCAATGTCCGAGGGGGAGGCAACCTCACAAGGACAAGAAGACGAGCACATCGATAGGGGGAGCTAAGGCAAACCCTAAGGTAATCTCTAAGGCTCACTTTTGCAATTCAAATAGAACACATGCTAGTAGTTTGATTGCAATTACTAATAATGATAAGCATGTTAATTATAGAAATCAATATATGTGCTTAGGTGCTAAACATGTTAGCTTGAATAAGGACAACTCTAGAAATGTCAACCCTAGGAATAACTCATCTAAGGTTAAGGATAATCTAGGTAGAAATCCCAAAACTACTAGACATATGCCTAGGAATACCTCAAAGAAAAATGATAAATCAAAACTTGAGGTATTAAAGAAGGAGAATCAAGTCTTGAGGTCAAGACTTGATACTTTGGAAAAGGCCCTCAAAAATTTAGAGAAGTCAACTCTAGGGTCTAAGGGTCAAAAACCCAAGTCCAAGGACAAGAAAGGTTTGGGTCACAAATCTAAGTCCCAAGTGGTCAAGCCCACTTATCACAATGTTCCATTCGATTATGGAACAAAACCTAGGGCTAGGAAGACCACCACCAAGGTCACAAGGGGAGTCACCCCTAGAGTTGATCTTGATGAGTCCCAAATGACCAAGGCTTCAAAGCCTAAGAGGGTCATTAGGAGGGTTGCTAGGGAAGTTATCCCTAGTGAATATTTAGTGAACCCAATGAGCTCAAATAGGTATTGGGTTCCTAGGAGCATCTTCTCTACCCCATAAATGGGTTAGAGAGTGTCAACTCCAATAAGAAGGGTAGTTAACCCAACTTTGAGGAAATTGACACTCAAGGAGCATTTTCAAGGTTTTGTGAACCTTTGAAAATGAAATGGAATTATCATTTACTCCTTGGAAGAGTAAAATGTGCCATTATTGAAAAGAATGATTTTAATTGGCACAATCTGGGAAAATCTAGAGAACTCTCGAGGAAAAATGAAACATGCCAAGTTTTGAGGATAAATTTGATCTTTAAGTGGCATGAATTAATCTAGAGTTCAAGAAGTGTCAAAATTAGGATTTTGGCATTTTAGGGCAATCAAGGGTTAGATTTTAAGTTAGCTAAGGCTAAGGATACTTAGATAGGGAATTTAGGTATTTTATTTGTGCTAACTTGCCATGATTGGTTGTCATATGTCATGCCATGACATCATATTTATTTTATGATCATTTAAAATGTCATGATAATGCTTAGGTTAGTTTAAATGTCATGCTTTATTTAAGTTTCACACTTTATGCCATGACATCATGACATTGGCACATGTTTTTACTTATGAAATCATTATATGCCATGTCATCATCTTGTGCATTAATGATCAATGAAATTGATTTAAGGATAAAAGCACATTTTGATATTGAGATCAAATTGGTGTTTAGAAAATGCATGAGAACTTAGTCTAAGTTGACCTTAACCCATATCTCACATCAAATTGACTTGAATGTGGTTTGATACATCTTAGATGTGTGTGAGATATTAGGATCATGAGTTAGGATCAAGGTGCATTGTCCTTGTACCTAGATGACCCTAATTCAAGAAATTAAGGATCATAGGGAAAGCTTGTGTACAAGTCATGTACATCTAGCCCTAAGATTATGGTCCTAAATTCAAATGGTTTTAAAAGCATTTTAAAATTGATTTGAAAAACCTTGATGAAGATTTCCTAGTGATAGCATTCATCATTGAACATTGTGATACAAAGTTGAGTTAAACTTGAACTATTTCAAAGTTTTTGAACTTTGTATCAAGATTGAAAAATGGAAGTTATTTTCATAGAAAACTATTTTTCCATGATAGTATATGTTATGAGGAATGTATCCTCAAAATTTCACAATTTTTGAAATTTTCTGGAATTTTCTAGAGGTTTCTGAATTTCGGGAGAAGAAATCAGAAATCTGCTATCAGACTTGTGGACCGATCAGGAGGTTGCCTGATCGGTCCAGGGGATGCTGATCGGTCACTGGACCGATCCAGGGAATCCCTGATCGGTCTGGTGACGATCAGGGCGTGCCAAATGCTGATCGGTGGGGACCGATCAGAGCGTGCCAGTTTCTGATTTTCAGCTGTTGGTCTGAAATTTCAGCTGGAAGTTGGGTTTTGTGGATTTCTAAAGGTTTGGAACTCATAAAGACATTGTTGGTGCAATGGTCAAGGGGGAGTTAACCTTTAGGAGGAGTTTTACCTAATTGTCAAGGGGGAGTTGACTGTTGGGGGGAGTTTTTACTCCTTAAGACTTTTGAGGACTAGTGATATGGGATTATCACTAAGTTGATTGTTAAGTTTAGTATCAAGGGGGAAATTAAGAGTTTCAATGAAAGGTATAAGACTTTCATTAGGAAGAAACTCTTGACCTTGATACTCTCCTTTTTCTTTTTGATGTGTGTCAAAAAGGGGAGAGTGTTCATTGGAGAATTATTGGAGAACCCAAGTTAGGTTATCGGATTAACCTAAGCTAGGGGAAGAATGTCAAGGAATGTTCGAGGAAGAACATTGGAATTCTTTTTTATGTGTGTCAAAAAGGGGGAGAATTATTGGAGAACCCAAGTTAGGTTATCAGGTTAACCTAAGGGGAGAATGTCCAGAGAATGTTCAAGGAAAGAACATTGGACATTGGAAGATGGATGGAAAACTTAAGTTAGGTTATCGGGTTAACCTAACTTGATTATGGGTTTTGTCAAACATCAAAAAGGGGGAGATTGTTGGTGCAACCTTAGGTCAAGGTTGACCTGGTTGACCCGACTCGAGGTGACTTGACTCGAGTTGTATTTTGATGTTTGACTTGGGAAGATTGTTGGTGCAACCTTAGATCAAGGTTGACCTGGTTGACCCGACTCGAGGTGACTTGACTCGAGTTGTATTTTGATGTTTGACTTGGGAAGATTGTCGGTGCAACCTTAGGTCAAGGTTGACCTAGTTGAGTTGCATGTTGATGTTTGACACTCATGAGAGAGTTCTATTCTTGATATGGGACAAGAATAGATGTTTGGGAGGTTGTTGGTGCAACCGTAGGTCAAGGTTGACCTGGTTGATCTGATTCGGGAAAAGTCCAAGCAGGGAGCTTGGCACTGGAAAAGTCCAAGTATGGAGACTTGGCACTGGAAAAGTCCAAGCAGGGAGCTTGGCACGCGAAAAGTCCAAGTATGGAGACTTGGCACGGGAAAAGTCCAAGTATGGAGACTTGGCACGGAGAAGTCCTGGTGAGTGAAGTCAGGCAGTGGGAAAGTCCTAACTGGGAGGTTAGGCAGTTGGAAAGTCCTGGTGAGTGAAGCCAGGCAGTGAGAAAGTCCTAACTGGGATGTTAGGCAGTGTGGAAATCCTGGTGAGTGAAGCCAGGTGAAAGTCCTGGTAAGTGAAGCCGGGCAAGGGAAAATCCAGATGGATCGAGGGTGATCGGACATCTGGTGATGGGAAGTCCAAGTAGGTCATAGGAGTGACCCGATACTTGGTACGGAGAGAAAAGTCTAAGTGGGTCAAAGGATTGACCGGACACTTAGCGGGAAGTCCTAGCAGTCAAGGGTGACCGGATGCTAGGCGTAATGTACCAACAGTCAAGATTGACCGAATGTTGGTTTGGACTTGGTTTGGGCGAAAACCATGAGTGGATCGATCGGTGATCGATCCGGTGATCTGAATATTCGATCGATGCGGTGACCGATCGATAACATCGATATCATGTGTTAACTGATCGATCGGTGACCGATCGAGTCGATCGGCCGAGGATCAAGGCGCGAGGAGGCGATCGGTGCGGGACCGATCGGCCTGGCTGATCGGTCCCGGACCGATCAGAGAGTTCTGATCGGTCCATGGACCGATCGAGGATGGAAAGCGAAGGCTTCTTTCGATCGGTCTGCGACCGATCGAGGATGTTACTGATCGGTCCAGGCCGATCGAGTTCTAACGTTGCGCAGCGGCTAGTTTCTTCGTTGTTTATTTGTTTCTTCTTGGCGGTATAAAGGGTCGAGGGCTGCTGTATACTTCTCCTTCTTCCTTCTTTTCTCCCTTTGAAGATTTGTGGTGCGATAAGAGCTCTGAGTTCTTCCAAAGCTTTCGTGAGCTTCCCATTGGACAATTTCTTCTGTTAGGGTTTCTTAATTTCGCTTCATCGGACTCAGATCGGAGAAAGTAAGATTGGTAGAGTGCTTGTGTATTCTTATTGTATTTCTTGCTTATTCTTTGTACTTGTACTCCTGTTTGCTGTTGCAAATAAGTGTGGCGAGGTTTCTCCACCCAGAAGGAGTTTTTATTAGCCGGTTTTCCGGGGACTCATCCACCGACGGATTGATTGGGTTCGTCCACCTTACGGACACGCCGAGGAGTAGGAGCATCATCTCCGAACCTCGTACATAGCTGTGTTAAGGTTTGATATTCTTCCTTTTGTTTCTAGTTTATTTTTCCGCTGCGCTAACGAATTGTAGGAAGAAACGAGCGATTTGGGGCGGCTATTCACACCCCCCCTCTCTAGCCGAGTACGAAGGATCCTAACAGTTGGTTGTTGGTTGCTACTCGGAAAACCTAGAGGTTCCACTGTACAAAAATTTTGTACAAAGGTCTGAACCTTTTCCTAGCTACTATGTGTTCTTTTAAATTAAATTTTGGATCGCCTGCGGAACTTAACACGTTTGATCCAAAACTTAATCTATTTGTTCTTTTAGGTTTTGACTTGGATCTCCTGCGGAACTTAACACGTTCGACCCAAGTCTCCTTAAGTTATTAATTCCATTAAATATTAATTTCCATAAAAGGTTCCCAGTACTGACGTGGCGAGGCACATGACCTTCTTGGATATGGGAGCAACCACCACCGACTAGACAAAACCTTTAATAGAAAGCTAATATTTAATTTCCTAAAATAACTTTAGGTTAACCAAAGAGAACAATCAAATCACAAGGAAAAGAAAGAAAACAAAAGAACACAACTTCGAAAAACATATTCGAAATACTAGAACGTAAGCCTCTTGTATTTGATATTATTTCCAAAAATAACTAGTATGATGCGGAAAGAAAAAATACTAGTTATACCTTCTAGAAAGACCTCTTGATCTTCTACCGTATTCCTCTTCTAACCTCGGACGTTGTGTGGGCAACGATCTTCCGAGATGAGAACCACCAAGCACCTTCTTCTTCCTTCTAGGTTTCGGCCACCAAAATTCTCCAAGAGAAGTAGAGGTCCAGCCACCACCAAGCTCCAAGGGATGCAAGAAACAAAACCTCCTTTCTCTCTTCTTCTTCTAGCTAGAACCGACCACCATCAAGAGCTCCAAGAGGGATTGCCACCGGCCACAAGAAGAAGAGAAGAGAAAGAAGATAGGGCCGACCACCAAGGAGGAAAAGAGAGGAAGAATAAAATAGAGTTTATTCACCCATGAAGGCACCTCTACCCCTCTTTTATAATCCTTGGTCTTGGCAAATAAGGAAATTTAATTAAAACTTCCTTAATTCTTTTGCCATTAAAAGGAAATTTTATTTAATTAAAAATAATTTTCTTTTCTAATTTAATGGCCGGCCACCTTAATCCCTTTAATCAAGGAAATTTTAATTCACACAAGAATTAAAACTTCCTTATTTACTTTCGGAAATTTATAAAAATTTCTCAAATAATTTTTCCCTTCATGGTGGTTAATAAAAAGGAAATTTAATAAATTAAAATCTTTCTTTTAAACATGTGGATAAAAAGAAAGTTATCTCTAAAAAATTAAAATCTCTCTTAATCTACAAATAAGGAAAGATATCAAATCTTTTCTTAATCTTTTGTAGAAACTAATAAAAGAGAATATTTAATTTTTAAACTTCTCTTTTAAATTATTATCATGGTTAAAAGGAAAGTTTTCTTAAAAATAAAATCTCCTTTCAATCTACAAATAAGGAAAGATTTCAAATCTTTTCTTAATCTTTTGTAGAAAGCTTTAAAAGGAAAGATTTAATTTTTAAACTCTCTTTTAAAACTATGATATCCACATAAGAAATAATTTAAAAAAAAATCCTTTTTAATATGATGTGGCCGGCCACCTAAGCTTGGGCTCCAAGCTATTGGTCGGCCACCTTAAGGCTTGGCCGGCCCTAAGCTTGAGCTTCAAGCTTAGCTTGGCCGGCCCCTATTGGTTGGGTAAGAAGGTGGGTATGTGGTGGGTATAAATCTCTATATACAAGAGGCTACGATAGGGACCGAGAGGAGGAATTGGTTTTGGTCTCCCGATAAAATTAAGCATCCCGTGTTCGCCCCGAACACACAACTTAATTTTATCAATAATAATTCATTCCACTAGAGAACTATTATTGAACTACCGCACCAATCTCAAATTACATTTTGGGCTCCTTCTTATCATGAGTGTGTTAGTCTCCCTGTGTTTAAGATATCGAATGTCCACTAATTAAGTGAGTTACTGACAACTCATTTAATCAATATCTTAGTCCGAGAGTAGTACCACTCAACCTTATCATCATGTCGGACTAAGTCCACCTACAGGGTTTAACATGACAATCCTTATGAGCTCCTCTTGAGGACATTATCAACCTAGTATCTCTAGGACACAGTTTCCTTCTATAATCAACAACACACACTATAAGTGATACCATTTCCCAACTTATCGGGCTTATTGATTCATCGAACTAAATCTCACCCATTGATAAATTAAAGAAATAAATATCAAATATATGTGCTTGTTATTATATTAGGATTAAGAGCACACACTTCCATAATAACCGAGGTCTTTGTTTCTTTATAAAATCAGTATAAAAGAAACGACCTCAAATGGTCCTACTCAATACACTCTAAGTGTACTAGTGTAATTATATAGTCAAAATAAACTGATACCTAATTACACTACGACCTTCTAATGGTTTGTTCCTTTCCATTTTGGTCGTGAGCTACTGTTTATAATTTATAAGGTACTGATAACATGATCCTCTGTGTGTGACACCACACACCATGTTATCTACAATATAAATTAATTGAACAACTACATTTATCATAAATGTAGACATTTGACCAATGTGATTCTTATTACTAAATAAATGTTTATACCAAAAGCTAGGCATTTAGTATACACCCTAACATTGGTCAACTTTGACTTTGACCTACACCGTGGATGTGACCCTCTGCGGGGTGGGCCCCTCATCACCGCGTCAACTTCCTGTATCAATGCTCAAAGAAAGCTTGTGAATAATTCATCAATGAATGCTCAATTGATAGACATTGTTTCTAGGCTTGTTCAAGTATTTCGGGTAGGGCTCGTTTATTTCAGGTAGGGTTGTAAACGAGCCAAGTCGAGCCGAACTTTTGGATATTCAAGCTTGGTTGATAAGATAACTGAGTCGAGTCGAGTCGAGCCAAGCTGAGCTTAAAATAAATCAAGCTTTTAAATGATTGTTCAAGTTTGATTTAGTTTATTTTTTACAAGCTTGAGCTTGTTTAACTTGAGCTTGGTTCGTTTAGAGCTTTCAATTCAAGCTTGGTTTGAGTTTGATTCGAGCTGGGTTCATTTAGATATTATTGCGCTCTTAATTCAAGCTTATTTGATTATTTAAAACTTTAATTATTTGATTGGTTATTGAGTTTGATAATTCAAATTTATTTATTTATTTTATTTTATTTTATTATTTATTTATTTAGTATATTGAAAAGAGTTTTATTAATCAGCATGATTCTTAAACATTGTTCACGAATGTTAACGAGCTGAACGCATATGTATTCAAGCTTATTTGTTTAGTTTAATGAGCTATTGAAACTTGTTTGTTTAATTAATTTTGTATATCTTGAACGAACATAAACAAACTCTTATCAAGTAGAATATCAAATTTATTCACGAACGTTTAATTCATTTACCGTCCTAATTTTGAGTAATACTACTATACTAGTCGATATCTGAAATTTATAAGAAAAATTGATATATAATTTTTGGTGCCTGTATCATTTTTATATAATTAATTTTCATCAATTATTCTTTATATTAGTAAAATATATATATTTGGGGATTTGACTTGAGATAAACTTAACCATGGAAACGGATTTGACTCTAGTTAGGGTCGGTAAAGGCTCAAGCTCCAACCAAATTGTTTAGACAGGCTGATGCTTTGGACCAGAATCTTCTTTTGATAGCATGATGTTTTAACAATATGATTCTTTGATTTTTTGCTTTCATTATTTATGACCAACTTGCCAGTAGAAGTGCACGTCCTAGAAAGGCTAGAAGACAAGGACGTAGACAGGTTGAGTGCAGATTGATCAAGTAGTAACTAATGCTGCACAAAATAAGTACTCATCAGACTATCAAGTGGTAACAAATGTTGCGCAAGATAAGTTTGATAGTATGAGGATTTATCTTGTGCAGCATTTGTAACCTATTAAAAAGTCCTATATTTTAAAATTAATTCATCAAACTGATGATAAAATTCATGGGCATTCTAATGGACATTACGCACTTGTTACATAACAACCCTTAGAGGAAAGGCAAAGCAAAGGGGACAATGAATAGGAGAAGCGGAAGTTTAGGCGTTAGAAGGATTTGGTGTTGTTCATATTTTATAAGAGATGTTTACTTATAAATTTGATCGAAGTACTTGGTGCTACGATTATTAGAAGAAGAGTATCTAACTCCTAAGATATTTCAGAATCTTTTCGATTGTTCGTTTGAAAATTAGGATATTTAGTTATAGAACTAAATCATTTATCATCTGATAAGAATTTCCATATTAACTAACTCGCAAGCACATGCGAATTGACAAAGGAGCACCTCCGGCGACGGAGAGGCTTAATAACAGAGGATTGAGGTCGGCTGTCTTAGTGAGTTTTGTTAACAAACAACTATAGTCAGGCCCACATGGGCCTGGCCTATATGCTAAAATATACGAAGTTTGCCTTTTTGGGATACCCACATTTTTGCCAAGAGAAACACAGGCGGGTCCCATCGCCACCTTCAATGACAAGGCGAGTGGTTCTACACGACAAATGAGTCAGGATTGCCGATCTTCGCCAGGCTGGAGTTTTTCTTTCTCCTCTTCCTCCTCCGGCCATCACTTTTGGCCCCCACGGGCGGGATCAGCCGGTTATGACATGGTATTCTTGCATCATGAGTCGGGAGGTCGAAGGTCTGCGGCAGCAATTGCGATAACATCAATATCTGTCCGTGCTAAACACCTAAGACCGCCATGTCATAGCTGGGCCCGTATTCACCGTGATTTACTCCCTCTCATACTTGTGGGGCCGGGGTGAGGGGGCCGCTGGGTTGGCGGTTCCAACCTTTTGCATCATCTATTTCTCTTTTCCCTCGATCTCGCTTTCGCCACCAGATCCTCGCGCTGTTAGACAATCTCTGAAACCAGTAGTGTTTCTCCAGGGCTTCGGCGTGTTGGGTCGGCGAAATGGACGCGCTGAGGAGGCAGGCGAGCAAGCTGCGGGAGCAGGTCTCCAAGCAGCAGCAGGTGATGTCCTCTTCCCTCGCTTTGTTGTGCTCGCTTTTTGTTCTCTTCTCCTTATTGAATTAGGGATCTTCCTCGGTTCCGATCCACTTCTTTTAGAAACCTGCGATTAATTAAGTGCCATTATGTTCATCAATGTATGTTGATGTCCCTTCAAATTGTACTGTCTGGTTGCTCTTTTGGTTTGCTGTTAACCTGTCCATTGAAGCGCTCCATAAGTGAATCTAAGAAAATTTGCACTGAAGTTGTCGTCCTGCAGAGAGATGATCCTTAACTGAACCAATATGTAGAGTGAATCTAAATGGTACTATCTGGAACTAATTTTCCTATTCTGTTCAGCTACATGCTATTTTCAGTATTAGGATTTTTAAACTAACTTGAAATCATTGATCAATTGAAATTTGACTTGTAGATGCAAAAGCTTCAATTGAACGTTTTAAAGAGCAACCCCAATACTTAGCTACTACTTGATACATATTATCAAAGTCAATTACTAACAACAACGGTAAATTGTACCCGGTGGAACTCAGTCAATGAATTTCTTGTCAAATTGCCCAATGCTTTTAGCAATCATGGTATATACTGTTCACAAAAAACATTGCACAGGTGTTGTCTTCAAAATAGATGGGTTATCATAACTATTTTCCCTATTTGTTTCTTTTTCTTTTTGCCTATTCTGTTGCTCTTATTGGGTTAACATTTGAGCTATGTTGAAGTTTCAACCTTTGAGCTTGTGAAAAGAAAACCAACTGTTAGCCATCATCCTGTCCTGTCTTATTATTAAAATCAATTACCAAATATTGGTAAGTTGTACGTGGTGGGATTTGACTAGTGAACTCATATCTAATTGTCCAATGGCTTGACCAATCGTGCTATAGACCATTCACCAAAAGCTGATATAGAGCTTTTAAAATAAATTATTTTTTATTTATTAGTTTCTTGTTTACTACCATATTGCTGCCCCTATTCAAAGACTAGTAATTTCATCGTTTAGAGTCAGCACTCATTGAAAATCTAGGGAATTTTCGGTCATTTACCTATATTTTTATTTAATGCTTTCCAGTTCTCCTGGTTTTGAGCAATTCTGTCTATTCTACAATTTTCATTCTTAGACTTAAAAGAGATGTAGCAAGTTGATCCCCATGTTGTTTCAGATGTTTCTATTTGACTCATTTATCAACATTTGCTTGTTGTCTTTTACAATTTTCCCATTGTAATTTAACTTAACATGGGAGTTTCTTAAGTTGTCTAATCATCCTACATTTGATATAAATATTAATCCTGGGGAATTTCAGGCAGTGATAAAACAGTTTAGTACGAGTGGTTATGGGAGCTCCGATGTGATGGTCATAGATGAAATTGAACTGCAGAGACATCAACAACTAGAAAAGTTATACAAGTCTACTCGTGAAACTAGGGTAAGAAGAAATGGGCTATACATTTTTCTGCTGTCTTATTTTCTTCTTTTAGTTTCTAAATATTGCTCATTTATCTGGAAGATAATAATATGCATTCATATTGCATCCGTCAGTATACATTTCTTACACGCAAATTAGCTAAGTGTCTGGATGCACAAGAGGCATATAATATTCATTATTTATTATTTATTTGGACATTGAGTGTATTTGTGCATTCATAGTTAGCTTATATTCTCATATTTGGATGGTTGTTAAAACCCATGCCCCTAAATTCCTAGTCATCCCATATTAGACTTCCTAACAGGATTTGTTTCACATCAATCTCTAGGTTTTCTATTCTTGAACTTCTCGGAAGAGGAAATTGAATATCCATAAAAGCAGTCATGTTAACCTTGACTTGATTTCTTTTCTTTTTGTTTGTTTGTTTGTTCAGGATTTTCAGAAAGATACTGTCAAAGCAGCTGAAGCATATGTAACCATAGGGCATAGACACATTGAAATAGGTAAAATTGTATGGCTAAACTGTGTATCTTTATTGTTCATTTTTTATACCTTGGGCACCATATTCATTTTTTTGGCACACCTTTTTAATTAAAGGATTTCAGATATGCATGAACTTATCTGGAGATATATTTTAGGTTTAAAGTTATCAGAAGATTGCTACAGATATGGAGGTGAAAATCATGCTACTGATGCAATTCTAGCCAAGGCAGCTGCTTTGTATGGTGGTGCGATAAGAAATGTAGAGAAAGAGCTTGAAGATTTCAGTTCCTTTCTGACTTCACAGGTTAACATCGCTATTTGTTTGGATCTTTTTCGCGTGAATAGAGAATTTGGTTTGTTCCAATTATCTATCCATTAAGTTTTTTTGTCTGCCATATTTTTTGGCTATCAAGTATACAATTTATTGTAATGCTGTGAGGCTGACTACCAAGAAATAACATGCTTAAAATTACTTTACCAATGTTGTTTAATTTACATAGTATCTATCATGAGCTATCTTTTTTATCTGTCTTGTACATTAGTACTTTTCCTTTAAATATGGCATGTAAAAATTTATTCTGACAAATAGTGAACTAAGGCATAAGCATAAAAGTCGGCTTTTTTTTTTTATATTTTGTGTTCCGATAGAAAATTCAATCTGTTTTCCTTTTTTTATCTCTCAATGCCCTTTATTCTTTATTTTCCATAGAATAAATCATTAATTTCATGCTGTAAAGGCTGACGTTATGTGACACCACATAATGTTTTCCCTTTATTGATTTTTTTTTTGTGTTAAAAACCATTGAGTCGATGATGCTATGCATACCAGAAATTAATGACTACCATTATGCATGAAACATATTTTTCTCATCTTTGAGACTGTTTAACTTTTAAGCTACAAATGTAAACCTTCCGTACCTTAAATGTCAATTGTCGAGTCGTGTGGCGCTGAGCATTTGCTTGTGTTGGAGTCTAAACATCACTCGACGTATGTGCTCCTAGCGCATATGTATTCAGGGGTGGGGATGTGGGATGATAGGGCTCCAATGCAGATAACAATGAGGAGTAGAGGGTTGAGTAAAGTCCCAGGTTGGAGCTGGGTGGAGATCAGGAACCAGGTGCAATAAGTCGCATCCTCAAGTCGAAGAGATATACGAGATGCTAGAAGTTTTAACATACATGCTATCGGCCATTTCTGCATAAGATACTTAAGTTTTTTGGATTCAAATCCATATGTACATGCCATCTTCAACAAGCATGGAATCGTGGAACAAAGGATTTGTCAAATGTACTTGGAATAACATGAGCATACAAAATGGTTAAGGATTATTTGATCCTCTCTATCACACGAGAAATTGTGTCGAAAAGCCATCTGTTGAACATGTAGAGAGCGAAAACATCCTCGTACGGAATCTCAACTTACTGCAGAAATGAATGCAGTTCCCTCAAGAAGAAGCAGAAACTCTTGCGCATCCCTTCTTCGACTGTAATTCTTGTTCATTCATATCGTTCGTTCAGAAAAAGGAATAAGGTTATGGACATTGAACCAATTGTCTTTCTTTGAAAAGAGCAACGATCATGGTAGTCATTAATTTGATCTTTCTTTGAACTAATTGTCTTTCTTTGAACCAATTGTTAACTTGTTGAAACGTTGTCCAGATAATGGTTTAGTAAAGATATCAACGATTTGATCTTCAGCAAAAATATAAGAGACGGATAACTGTTAAATTGTCACACGTTTACGAACAAAATGAAAATCAATTTCCACATGTTTTGTACGAGTATAAAAGATTGGATTTGCTTTGAGATATGTTGTTCCAATATTGTCGCACTAAATTTTTGGTGCAATATTTGATGCAAGATGAAGTTCAGAGAGAAGTTATTGAAGCCAAATAATTTCTGACGTTGTATTTGCTATACCTTTATATTCTGTCTCAGTGCTTGAACGAGATATTGTATGTTGCTTTTTCGAATTTCATGAGATAAGATTTCGTCCAAGAAATATTGCATATCCACTAGTAGCGCGTCTATCTTCAGGAGAATTTGCTCAATCCGCATCACTATATGCATGTAAATCTCAAGACGACTGGCGATATAAAAGAAGCCCATGTAGAATAGTACCTTTGAGATATCGAAGTATTTTTTTTACATTATCCCAATTTTATTCAGTTGGAGCATGCATGAATTGACAAACACGATATACCGCAAAAGTAATATCAGGGCATGTGATAGTGACATATTGTAAGGCTTCAACAATACTTTGATAAATCTGTGGATCATACAGAGCAAGAGAGGATGAAGTTGGAGAACCAAGAAAAACATATTGTAGTGAACGAGAGTCAAGTTTTAGTTTAGAATAGGAGCGTAACTATGGGTAACATGCGCAACCAAAAATTCGAAAGAAAGTGTAATCAGGGGTTTGATTATAAAGTTTTTCAAAATGACACTAATAATTGAATAATGGAGTAGGAAGTCGATTTATGAGATATACTGTAGTGCTAACAGTTTCATCCCAAAACTTACGTGGAACTGATGGATGATGAAGAAAAGCTAAGGCAGTTTCAACTATATATCTATGTTTTCTCTCAACAGAGTCATTTTATTCTGGAGTGTGAGAACAAGAAACTCAATGAACAATTCCACAAGAGACAAGATGACGATGGAGAGCTTGATATTCGCCTTCCCAATTAGAATGAAAAGAGAATATTTTACGATTAAAATATCGTTCAACTTAAATTTTAAAATTATAGAATATATCAAATAAATCAGATTTCCTTCTCATAGGATAGATCCAAGTATATTTATTAAAATGATCAATGAAGGTAACATAATATTGGAAACCTTGATTAGACAAAATAAGTGCAGGGTCTCAAACATCAGAATGAATTATTTCAAGTGGAAAATTAAAAATATGATCAGATGAAGAGAAAGGTAGTTTATGACTTTTAAATTCTATGCAGACTCTACATGAATGAGATGGAGAAGAGGTAATGGAAGTAGGTAAACCATACCTATTAATGATTGACTGAACAATACGAAGGAAAGGATGACCAAGTCGAGCATGCCAAGTTGATTTATTTGTGCATTCACAACAAAAGTTTTGATTGAAGAACTTTGAAGATAGTAGAGGTCATTTTTAATTCTCCCATAAAACACAATAGCATTTGTTCCTCTATCCTTTTATAAGATAATGATTATGATGAAACTCAAAAATGACATTGTTATCAAGACAAAACTAACGTGTAAAAAGTAAATTTTTAGTAATAGATAGAACATGAAAGACATTGCGCATGTAAAAAGTTCGATTAGATAAATGAACATATGTGTTTCCAAGATTAGCAATTTGTAAACCTAAATCATCGCATACTTGAACCGTATCTAAGCCATAATATGATATTGCGTCTGTAAGGATATTATAATCTGATGTGACATGATGAATTGCTCTAGTGTCAATATACCAATCAGTAGATGAAAATTCTGGGGTTTTACCACAAGTAGGCATAGATGAGAGGACTTAGGATATAATTATGAAATAGATAGTTGTCTTGAGGCTGTAGGACCACCAATGAAATTTGAGTCAAATTGCCTAGGATATTGAATATCAAAATGTCCAATTCTGAGACAAATTTTATATTTTCCCCGAGACCAATCAAGTTTTTTAGGGCATATATTTCCAGTATGACCAACAATGTGACAAATCTGACATCGATCTGAACTTTGCTTTTAGCCTTTTTGATGTCGTTGAGTATTTGACATCTAAAGTAAAAATAGCTTGTCCGACGGTAGTTGTTGGACGACGTCACAAGAAAGAGCTTCTATCTTGTGGATGACGGTCGTGGAGAAAAACCACAGAGATAGAATCGTTAAGGGAACTTTTTTTTTTTGAAGAGAAACACAGAGATTAAGGAAGAGGAAAGAGAAACAAAGGGGTTGGCGGCGAAAGAAAATAGAGAAAAATAAAAAAAAAATTAAAATGCGTAGGAAAGAAGAAGAGGTTTGAGGGAAAAAAATAAAAAATAAAAAATAAAAATGATTCGTCATTTATTGGATCTCCACTCAAGAAGTTGAGAGAAGATAAAAATATATGATTATGATACTATGTAAAAAGAAGAATATGGAGAGAGCAAGAAATAACATGAGAATAATAAAATCTATTGTTGATTGATATTTGTCTTTAAAGATAATACAATATATAATGTTCAAAAAGTACTTGGTCAATTGACCAATTAATGAATAACAAAATTATTCTAAGAATAATTCTAATAATTATAACAGAATTATTAGAATAATTCAAATACTAATTTGATTTATTTTGATGATTTAATTAGTTAATTTTATTAATTCTCTTTATCTCTTATAATTCTCTCTAGAACATATCGTCCAAACAAATTATCTTCAGCCATGCTAAAGTGATTAGCAAGAAAATAATTGTCGGAATAGTTTGACCATTAAAAAGATTATATTTGTTTTATTTATTTTGTACCTTATTTTTTTCATATATAAAAATTATTTTCTTATCTTAATCCAGAATTAGTGCCTGAAGTTAATTTTTTATATTTTTAAAATTTTATTTTATAAAGGGTTACTTTGGACTTTTGATGAAGGGAATCTTGACGTTTACTGGGGAAATTTTTAAATTTCTTGTTTTTATAAATTTTTTAAAAATATAAAATTCCATTCAATTGATTTGATTCCAAATCAAAATAAAATTTTGATCTCATCTAATTTAATCATTAATGGAATAAAAGTTCCATTCAACATCTTTAAAATGTATACCTTTTATAAGATTTTATAATGTTCAAAAAAAAATTAATGCACCTAAAATCATTAACATCTTCATTTGCCAATAAAAATGTATATATAACAAATAATGAATTGATAATTAAATATGAAAAGTATATTTTCCTTTCCCTGTTATTATTGTTAGTAAAACAAATCCAACAAAATAAATTTTAAAAAATTATCAATTTTGTTTCGCTTTTAATCTGAACATATACAAATTGCTAAAATCCAAATTAAACCATTACTTTCTTTAAATAAATAAATATACAAATTATAATTTAGGTCGTATTATAGTATCGAATTGCATTTAATATTATCAATTTTAACTTTATATGTATTTTATTTATATTTAAAAATTTCAATCTATATTAGTTTTCTTATTTTTGTATTAATTTGTTGTATACCTTAAAATATAATCCTTTAGTATTAATTTAATTTTATTTGTATATAGAAGTTTTACTTTCTAAGAAACTTATTTTTTTACTTCAATAGATTTTTTTTTAAAAAAAATTAGAAAGGGAATATGAAAAAAAAGGAAATTGTGACATTTATGGGGAGAAAAAGTACATACGGAAAAGACAAAGTCTATCAATGTTTTTAAGAATAAAAATTTCCATTTAAAATTCAAAGAAAAAAAACTATATATATATATATACATACATGATATCTAACCTGCCTCACCAATCATGCTCTGACTCTTTCATCTTTCCTGAACTTCTTTCCATTAACTCTGCGTGCTCTTCCGCTCCTCCCCTCCCTTCGTTCCCTTTTCTTTCCGAGCCTTCCTCTGCCGAGCCAAAGAGAAATTCACTTTAGATTCTTCTTTCTACCAGATCTGAGGGTTGCTTTAGCTAGGAGAAGGAGACGCTCCGCACCAATCGTCTTGTTTTGCACAGGAATCAGAAAATTACGTCCTGACTACTTCAGGATTTGAACTCACGCTCTCAAGAGACAAATTTCTACGCATTAACCGCTCCAGATAACCCGTGGGGCGGTTCAAGTCCTGTAAGGGATAGGTTAGAGGTGATCTCCTCATGGATACCGATATCGTTGCCCTCGAGAAAGAGGAAAGGGAGGAAGATGCATGTGATCAGTACTTCCTTCCCTACGATCTCTTGCTCGAGATCTTCTCCTACCTTCCCGCCAAGATGATCCTGCAACTCCAACTCCTCTCCAGGCCTTTCCGCCGCCTCGCCGCCGACTGCCGCTTCCGCCTGCTGCAATCTCAACGCCACCTCGCCGCCTCCGGCGTCTTCATCGTCGCTCCCTCCGACCAGCAATTGGACTTCTTCCCGCTAGACAACGCAGCGGGCCTGCCACCGTCCTTTTACGCGCACCTCAATGTTCTCCGCACCGTTGCCTTCTTCCTTGCTTCCTCTCGTGGCCTCCTCTTCTTCCGTTACTACAGCTACGCAAATTTATTGGTCTTGAACCCCACCTGCAGAGAAAGGAGGATGCTCCCTGCCCCACCGGAAAAAGGCTGCCCGCTGTCGTGGTACAATGGCTTGGCTGTGAATTTCCTCGACAACGACGACCACCTCAAGTGTAAATACCAACTTGTGTACCTAAAGCCCATGAGATCGAGTGTATCGTCCAGCCTGTACCAGCTCTGCCTCTACGACTCGGCCGACGGAGACTGGATCGTCGACGACCGACAGATCGACTTGGGATCGCCCTACCTAAATCTGAAAAATCTAGTGGTGTTTGAGGGCTCCCTCTTCGTCTCCTTCAGCTCTTCATCTCGCGTCGCCGCCATCGACACCTCCACGAGGCACGTCAACTTCTTGCCGCCGCCTGACTCCGTCTCGCAGGGGGACGAGATCAACGTGGCGGTTTGGGAGGAGGCGGGAAATAGACCATGGTTGTGCCTGGTGCATTACGATAGACGCTCCTGCAAATTTACATTGTGGAGGTGGTAGAAGGGATCGATGTGGGTTAAGTTCAATGAGGTGGTAGTCGATCTCCGGCGACATGGAAAAGCAATAAAGTATTTCATCCTTCACGACGGTGGACCGATGAACGGAATGCTTCTATATTTAGACGCCCGCAATAGTGCATATGCTTACTCCTTCAAGTGGAAGCAGTTTATCGAATTGACGAAGAAGAAAAGAGAATACTATACCAGATTCATAACCTATACAAATTCTCTTCGCCCATGCTAAATGCTAATGCTAAATTGATTAGGATGCATGGGAGTAATTAATTATTGGATTGCATTAATATTGTCAAATTTATTTTTATAGGTAATTTCGCTATAATGTTGTTACTTTAATTTGTGGTACAATGTAAGACTACTTATAATAGATTGCGGTTCGACATTTTTTTTTTTTTTTTTTGAAGAGTTTTGTGTATTGAACTACGTACCTTATTTTTAGTTTCACCGTTACATGTAATTCAAGAAATATTGATATAGGTTGCCTTGCCTTATTTTTATTTATCAACTTGCTCTTTCATTATATGTTCATATTATTATATTGTTACTTATATTACATTCATCTACATGTACATTGTTAAATCACATAAAATTCATTCATGCACAAAATTAGTTATGTTTATAGATGATTGTTATTGAATAATTTGTCTAACTGATCAATACATTAATTTTTTTAGAGAGAATTGTATGACTTTTGAGAAAAATAGATGTTGCCTATTGTTATGTTCGAGTTGGGTCAGAAGTGAGCTTTTTATCCCAGCGGTGACCTACTACTTGTTGGCTGGAAAGTACCTCGGATGGTCAAAAACGTGTTAATGGGTTGGTGGCTCAAACAGAGATATATTAGTGCAACCGTCACCCAAGTGAATGGGTTTGATTGTGGATTTTGATATTTTTACAAAGGATTTAAATTAGTCTTGCATTGTAGTTTGATATATATGTATGTCTACGTGTAACATATAAGACACAAATAGAGGTTAGAGAACTCATGCTCGATGAGGTCGAGTGATGAAATCACTACAAGAAAACATGACTTCATAAACGAAAAAATCAATTTTTGAAAGTCACTTTTCGGTTTCTAAAAAAAACTTGAGACGGAATATTCCGTGTCTAAAATCCATTATTGAAAGCTCTAATTTCAAATACAAAATCTGTCTCTAAATTTTTTTTAATCTATTATTAATCCATTTTAAATAACATATAAAAAATAATTTTAATTTGATTATAAATCCGTTTATAATTATTATTGCTATTTTTTATTATATTATATTTCTATATTCTTATCTACTACAAGAAACACACACATATTTCAAATAAATATTTAAAATAACTAATTTCTAATCCAAAAGTATAATTAACATTGGGATAAATAAATATTTACATCATCTAAGCAAATGTATAAATTTTTAAATCTCACCTTAAGTATTCTAACTTTTACATTCTATCACAACGCTCATGATCACAGGGATCAGATCTTCCAAGATATAAATGATTTGAATATTTCACCTCTTGAATCATTTTACAAACCTTCTCCTTTTCTTTGCTTTGCCTATCTTATTTGATAAACTTTTCTTCCCTCTATCTATTTTCTGTGATAAGAAGTTCAATACTTTACTTTCAATAATTTCTTCATCTATCCTCTTGCTAGTAGCATGCATGTCTATGATTTCTTCCCTTTGCCCTCCTTTGTCTCAAACTCCATGAGATGAATTACTTCATACGGATTAATGAACCAACCAAGTTTGTTGAGACAATCTAGAAAAATAAAAACATGAAATGAGTAAGTTTAATAAATATAAAAATAAGCATGCAATGAAATAACCTTTATCAGAAAAAAAAAAATGACTACTTACCAACAGTACAAATTTATATTATCTCCATTGAGATTTGGACCACAACCTAGGAGAGAAATGAGATAATCAAACTTAGGACAATTAACATGCAATAACATTATTTGTTTAGAAATCTATACTTGAGTCTAGGTCATAATTCTTATATTCTCACAAATATGTCATCAACGATATTCTAATTAACCGATTATATTTTTAATTGATATCAAGTTCATTATCCTAACTGATTTTCAAAGTCTTGACTTATCTGCCATCCTTGCAATCTTCAAAGCACCTCAACAAAAGGGGAAGCACTTTTCATCCTGAGAGTCCAAAATAACTCATGAACATGCATACGCTTAATTTTAGTAGAAAACTACAACTTTTCCAACAGCTACACCCTGGTCGATTGATGCACAACCAAACTTTCTTCACCATTGTTTTCTGGTCGTCTTGAAATGCTACACTCATAAAAATGAGATCATATCAGACTAAATAATAAATTTCTTTTGCCAATTATATTTACACTAGAAAAAGAAACTCTTGGAGTTTGAATTTTGAACCAAGCATATATAAATTACTTTGATAGATATTTCACAATAGCAATGAGTCACCAGATTCTTAAAAACCAAGTTTAGAAAACTACTATCTTATTCACTAAGATTTTCCAATCAAAATATATGAAATTACATATGGAACACCAACCAAGTCATCGACCTTGATACTAATACAATTTACAAAATTTAGAATCATGGATATATGGGATCCAATAAAGCAATTTAACAAGTTTAAAAGACATCATTTAGTATTTACCTTGCATTGCAATTGTCTAGCCTTGATAGGAGAGGAACGACTAAACCAATTTAATGATTCAACACGGAATGTCAGCCGCCTTTTATTTAATGAAAGTAGTTTCTTGATTAAGAAATCACATTGTTATGGATAAATTTTTCAGCAACATACTTGCAATGATTGATTCAAGTAATATGAAACAGAACTAAGCATTAGCCATAAGTTATAGCTGAATCATGTAATGCAGTGAATATCATAAAATAAGAGAGAAGCATTTCTATCACCACTGTAATGTTCATGCAACGATACAAGGGAACATAGCAAGATATGTCCTGAGGCAATACAACATACTAGGGTATACCAGGAAGCCACAGACCTTGTTCTTTATGGAATTCCGATCAAATTTAACTTTGCCAAGTAATGCAGACCTTGATATTGTTAGGTTCGGAGCGCAGCGGAAGACATATAATGAATCATGGATCTTTCGTGGTACATATAGTTTTACACAAAATTATATAAAAACATACCTCGAGTCCTCGATAGGTGTGAATAATATCACAGACAAATAAGACAGATAAGAGCCCCACGTGTGACTCCTCTAGCGGTATCCACGCGCACTAGATCACGAACTTGACACGATCCGTTAGGTGTTAGCCTCTTGGATTGACAAAGCCTTGGAAGCACTACGATCTCTTTCGAACGAAGAAGAAGTTGACGAGGGAAACTCGGATTAGAATAATTCATCTTTGCATCTTTCCAAAGATCGATGACTACTTATAGCCTCCAAGGAATACGAAGAGTTAAGTTCTCGATAAATTCATCATTTATGATCTTCATTAATTAGGAAGATGAAGAGTTATAGGCTTCATAAATTCTTCATTATAGCCTTCATTATGATAACTCTTCAAATTCTTCATTAATTATCATTATGATGACTCTTCGAATTCTCCATTAATCATCATGATTATGGCTATTCAAATTCTCTCTTCTTTGTATCAAATAAATCCATATTTGATTTTGATCTCGACTAGCTTTCGATACCATTGTTCATGTCTACGTGCTATGTGTGCGACCCTCTAGGTTTTATACACGAAGGCAATGTAAATCCATACACAGAATAAGTTAACCGTCTAGCAACAGTTTTTAGCCACCCAACGCGATAAAATTAATATCAGTCATAAACTGTAAACTACTATGAATTGATTACTGTATAATTTAATCTCTTCATCTAAAGCCTACATCCCAATTAATTCGGTACATTAGCATCATTACCAAATTAATTGTTTTACTTGATTTCCAAGATATAATAGACTCTTCTTGAATGATAAATCATTCCTCCCATGACCATGGATTTTGAGGCACTAATATTTCTATCAAGCGGCCAGGATGTTAACTCCTAATCCAAGAGAGCGATGAATCCTCTATTGACTCAACACTATTCTCTCTACGTTTTGTCATACACTCAACTACCGTATTAATCACAATCCGATTAAAGACTGCTTTTAACGATGTCAAAGCACATAACTCCACACATAGAATAAATGAAGGTCTCAAGTCAAAAGATCAGTTACACTCGTTCATAAGAGGAATAACCAATGATACTTAATATGTGGTCTCCTCTTAAGCGGGTCGTGTCCAGTGTACCTCTAAACTCAAGGCACCCCCAAGTACAACTTGGATATTCATCCCTAAGTCTATCTCGACCTAGTCATACTCAGCGTTGATCTAGATATTCATGTCACCTCTAGATATCTGCCCGATCAAGGACTATTTTTATATTAATATACCCATTAATCTACGGGACTTTATCATTAATTATATACGTACAGAAAAGTAAATAATCAATGATAAATACTTGCCTTTATTAAATAATTATTCTCAAAATACATAAGGAGTGTCTTAGCACATAAGTGCACACACTAACAGATATCAGCGTTGAGGCCTGATAGATCTCTAGAGCCTTAGCTTCGAGTTCAATCTTCCTCTCCTCAAACTCCTTGGTGATCTCCTCCTGTAACATCAAGATAGATTATATATAAGCAAATTAAAGAAGAAGAAGAAAAAATATTGTTGGGAAATAATTATCGACCTGTGATTCCTCAAATGACTTGCAGGCCTCTATGGTCGCAGTCCTCTTGCCGGTCCCCAACACAAACACCTTCTTGATCGTCGGAAATAGCCTCAACCTCCAATTACTCGCCATCTCCGGTACGGTACGGTTTGATTGACAAAAACTTGTCTGAGAGAAAAAGAAGAAAAAAACTTAGAGCAAAACAGAGAGATTGAAATGGCAGGAGGAGGAGACGCATACTGAATGGAGGTGTCTCTTTATTTTACTTCTCGATCTTACCAGGCTGCTACATGGCTTCTGCGTTCGCCATTAATAAAAGCAAGCCGAGAGGGCATTGATGGAAACCACAACGACCTCGCAACCATAGGCGGCCAAGCGCAACCGCAGTGACCTCGCGACTGCAAGAGGTGGGCGACCTCGCACCAGCAAGATGCGGTCGAGCGACGAAATCCCCAAGAATGGCGAAATTGCTACGACTAGAGAAAGAAAGGGAAGAGTTGATTTAGGTTACAAAGAGGGCTCAGGCAAAAAAAAAAACATATTAAGAAAAAAATAATACGGGCTAATAAATTTTAGAGAAAAAATAGTTTATAATATTTGTGAATAATGAGATAAATTTATAAATCCCAGTTTATTTCATCACAAATTTGAGTAATTTAGAAACTAATTTTTTATCTCAATTGTTTATATTTTAAATGATATTTTTAACATTTTTTTAAAAATCTATTTATACTTAATATTTTTAAAAATATATATATAAAATTTTATTTCAAATCTATTTCATATTTCATCTCAAATTTCATTTTATACATTATATTTTTAAAAATAAAATAAATTTATCTTCGTTAAATTTTAAATATTTTTTTTATAGAAATATGGTTTCAAATTCTATTTATAATCCATATTTATTATTTTAATAAAAATTTATATTTTATTTTGTCTTCAATTGGTTTTAAATTCTAGTTCTATTTTTTATATTATATTTAATTAAAGTAAAACAAATTAGTGATTCAGTATAAAATCAATCTTTGATTTATAAAAATCTGAAACAGATTTTATTTCTGTTTCAAATATTCATTTATAATCTGTATTTATTTTTGTTTATAAAAATTTATTGACAATTTCGTCTCAAATTCATTTTAAATCCTGTTTCAAATTTATTTTTCTATATTATATTTTATTTAATTAAAATGGATTAGTAATTCGGTAGAAAATCTGTTTCTGATTTACTAAACTTTGAAACAGATTTTAATTTCATTTTAGAAATCTGTCTCTGAAGCCTTGTTTTCTTGTAATGAATGGATCACGGCACGACCAAGTTGATGTGCTGGATGGCTTGGCTCGAGGTTGGTGTTACATATGGATGGCTTGGCATGTCCATGGAGATTTGATAAAATTGAATAAGGCAATCAAAAGACATTGATACTGTCTGAAAATAGAGAATATGGTAACGAGGTGAAGACTCCACGTAGTCTTACAACACAAGAGGTGTTAGTACTGAGCCGGGAAAAAGTTCTCAGCGTTGGCCCTCCGACACTCAAATCAGTTTCCGACAGTGTAGAGAATAGTAAGAATGTTGTAGCAAATAGTGTGTAGAAAAATAAAGTTGTGCATACCTCTGTATGTAAATGGTAACCCCTTTTTATAGTGTCACTGTAGTGTTTGCGCACACATCTCAAAGCATGCCCACGTTTTCTAATGCGTTGTATGAAAAGATAGGTCAAAAGTATTTCTAACACACTTCCATAAGCGAACATTCAAATATCTGATGTGACATGCTGAAAGTTTCTAAAGTACGATTTACTTATAAGGCATGCTCTGTTATCAGTGGCGTAAGCATCCAAAAGGGTACGATGAGATATGAAGGTGGATCCCTTTGCAAGCCGACTGGTGGCTGCTCGGCTAGGATCTCCCAACTCGGTCGTACTACATAAAGCAATCTCCCTTCACTTATCCTTTCCTTAGTTGGAGGGATGCCTCTCCCCGAACGGTCATGCCGCCCGCTCGGTCGGGCCGGCGGCCAGGGGATGTACTATCTGTTTGTCTCATAACCTTATGTTGTCCGCTTGGCCTTGCTCGCCTGATCCGACATGCCATCCATCCGACCATAACAAGTCCGTTCGACTGATCTCGTTAGATCTGTAGACGTTGTCTCTTTGTCTTCCTTGACTTTGACCTCCACGTCAGTCGGTCTTCCTTGCGTTGACTTATCTTTGGTGGGGCTCCTCTTCATCACTGTATTACAAGTCTTCCTCTCAAGTCTAGTCGAAGGAGGCTACAAGTCCGACTAACTGGACAATTAGCATGTTCTGGACCTCCTTTATCCCGATCAGATGTATTAGGGTTTAGAGCTGCCACTCGACTATGATATTCATTGCACAAGGGTTTATAGTCACCGCTCGACTGTGATGTTCGCTGTGCTAGAGTTTATAGTCATTACTTGACTTTGATGTTTGTCATACATGGGTTTATAACCACCGTTCAGCTCTATTATGGACAACACTTAGCCATTTTTCTAATTTCCCCTCAATCTCTACTCTGACTGCTTCTCCTTACGTAGTGCCTTTTAATTGCAGCTAGCATCACCATAATTTCTCGAAAATCGTTCAATTCTCTGCCATTAATGTAAAACACGTTTGGCCATGCCCTTTAATCATGCGCGTTCTCTCCTCATTAATGTCACCTGTGATCGAATGTCACGCGTTGCCTTTTCCTACCGCTGCATGCATGATATGACAGGCAGATGTTTAGGTTTGTTGTGATGGTTGCCTTTTTAAATTCCATGACTGCGATGAAGCTTCATTTTCCAAAGCCCTCGATCGGACGACCCAGATTAATCGCCTGCAGGGTTTTGAAGCCCTTAACTTTTTTCCTTCACCCTATCGCATTCCTCGTCTTCGTCTTCCTCATCTCCTTGCTCTTCTTTCTCTGTTTGTCTTCGACGATCTCTCCTTTTCCAGTAAATTCCTTCTCCTTTCTTCCTTTAAATCTTCAATTTCTATCCTTTACTCCATGGCGTGCTCTCCTTCCCCACCCCCAGCTGTCCCCAGGCTGTGGTATACTTCCACCAAGTCCAAATTTAATGGTGATGAGGTCAACTAAATGAAACTGACCTATCATTTTTTCAACGATTATCAAATTGTCATTCCCTCCACTTATGATCGTCCTCACACGCCTCTAGACGGCTTTCTCCCTTCATTAAGGACCAGTTTTATGCCAGCCTACACTTTCCCATCCATCTCTTTTTCTTTGAAATTTGTACATACTTTCACACTCCCATACATCAGTTAGTGTCCAATTCCTTCAGACTACTGTGCGGGGTCATTGTATTATTCTGTCTATATAGAATTCCCCTTATGTCGTGCATTTTCCACTACTTCTATTACCAGAAGCTATCCGAATCGGGTACCTTCCTTTTCCAAGCCTAAGTGGGTGCTGTTTACTTTGACAAAATGCCCTCATCAAATAAACACTGGAAAGAGCACTATTTCTATGTTCGCTTACCCGCTTGGCCCGCTTTCCTAATTGGCTGGCAGATAGAATTGTTAAAGCCTCCTCCACTCAAGCAATACCGAGGTTAGCCGACTCATCTCTAAGCAGGTACAAGTTTGGCCGGTCAGAAGTATCATATACAATGGCTTCTCTTGGAGGGTGTCTTATATATGTTTGAGCTAAGCCCAATCAGAGCATGCAGATATGTTCAACTCTAGATCGAGACAAGCTATTGTTTTAGGAAAAAGGAATATCGAAGCATAGGATTACGAATAGTTATAGTCAACAGCTAATGGTTCAGTATACCAACACACTTGGAGATTTTATTGTTGATTATTATCTCTAGTTAATGGGTTTAATTGTAAATTATGCATATGAGTACAAATCAAATCCATTAAAATGATCTAATTTAAGCTTATTGGATTTCGGGTTATCGAAAGTGGATTGAATATGTAGAATCCTTTACCCCGATCTGTTATCATTTATCGACTGATAATGGATTAGTTGCCTATATAAGGAGAGATCTCTAAGGGTTTAGGGAATCATATCTTGACCTAGTTTTTTGTTTACATTGACAAGAAAAAAATGTCGACGTCGTTACCCCTAAGCCCCTGGGAAAATCTTCTCCGTTTTCTTCTACTTCCTCTTCTTCCTCAAGATCTTCCAGAAGATGCTAAAAGACAAGGAGAATAACTCTTCAATCAGGTTCCTTGTCATTTTTGTTTATGCTTATATATTATGCCATGTTTTTGATGAAACTAAATTATGTCTTGTATTTTTTTTATTTGAGTTCTTATTTTATTCCTAAAATTCATGAGGTTAAGAGAAAACTTAAGTTCTATTATTTGGTATCAGAACCACAGGTTCTGTTTCATCATTTTTATTAGTAATAAAGTTTGAATTTTTCATCGATTTATTGTTTGTATGTTAGATCAAATTTTCTAATATAATATATTTTTTTTATCGTCAAAAATCATGTAAAAAAAATTAGGATAAACTTATTAAACTAAGGAATCTAATTAAAACCATGAATTATCAAAATGAGGCAGGAATGGCATGATTCTGGCTCTTACCTTACATGCGGCACCACTACCTAATTATAAACTAACTCGCAAGCACATGCGAATTGACAAAGGAGCACCTCCGGCGATCGCCGGAGAGGCTTAATATTTTGTTAACAAACAACTATAGTCAGGCCCACATGGGCCTGGCCTCTATGCTAAAATATACGAAGTTTGCCTTTTTGGGATACCCACATTTATGCCAAGAGAAACACAGGCGGGTCCCATCGCCACCTTGAATGACAAGGCGAGTGGCTCTTCACGACAAAATGAGGCAGGATTGCCGATCTTCGCCAGTCTGGAGTTTTTCTTTCTCCTCTTCCTCCTCCGGCCATCTGTTTCTCTTTTCCCTCGATCTCGCTTTCGCCACCAGATCCGCGCGCTGTTAGACAATCTCTGAAACCAGTAGTGCTTCTCCAGGGTTTCGGCGTGTTGGGTCGGCGAAATGGACGCGCTGAGGAGGCAGGCGAGCAAGCTGCGGGAGCAGGTCTCCAAGCAGCAACAGGTGATGTCCTCTTCCCTCGCTTTGTTGTGCTCGCTTTTTGTTCTCTTCTCCTTATTGAATTAGGGATCTTCCTCGGTTCCGATCCACTTCTTTCAGAAACCTGCGATTAATTAAGTGCCATTATGTTCATCAATGTATGTTGATGTCCCTTCAAATTGTACTGTCTGGTTGCTCTTTTGGTTAGCTGTTAACCTGTCCATTGAAGCGCTCCATAAGTGAATCTAAGAAAATTTGCACTGAAGTTGTCGTCCTGCAGAGAGATGATCCTTGACTGAACCAATATGTAGAGTGAATCTAAATGGTACTATCTGGAACTAATTTTCCTATTCCGTTCAGCTACATGCTATTTTCAGTATTAGGATTTTTAAACTAACTTGAAATCATTGATCAATTGAAATTTGACTTTTGGATGCAAAAGCTCCAATTGAACGTTTTAAAGAGCAACCCCAATACTTAGCTACTGTTTGATACATATTATCAAAGTCAATTACCAACAACAACGGTAAATTATACGTGGTGGAACTCAGTCAATGAATTTCTTGTCTAATTGCCCAATGCTTTTAGCAATCATGGTATATGCTGTTCACAAAAAACATTGCACAGGTGTTGTCTTCAAAATAGATGGGTTATCATAACTATTTTCCCTATTTGTTTCTTTTTCTTTTTGCCTATTCTGTTGCTCTTATTGGGTTAACATTTGAGCTATGTTGAAGTTTCAACCTTTGAGCTTGTGAAAAGAAAACCAACTGTTAGCCATCATCCTGTCCTGTCTTATTATTAAAATCAATTACCAAATATTGGTAAGTTGTACGTGGTGGGATTTGACTAGTGAACTCATATCTAATTGTCCAATGGCTTGACCGATCGTGCTATAGACCATTCACCAAAAGCTGTTATAGAGCTTTTAAAATAAATTATTTTTTATTTATTAGTTTCTTGTTTACTACCATATTGCTGCCCCTATTCAAAGACTAGTAATTTCATCGTTTAGAGTCAGCACTCATTGAAAATCTAGGGAATTTTCGGTCATTTACCTATATTTTTATTTAATGCTTTCCAGTTCTCCTGGTTTTGAGCAATTCTTTCTATTCTACAATTTTCATTCTTAGACTTAAAAGAGATGTAGCAAGTT
Source organism: Zingiber officinale (assembly GCF_018446385.1). NCBI lineage: Eukaryota > Viridiplantae > Streptophyta > Magnoliopsida > Zingiberales > Zingiberaceae > Zingiber > Zingiber officinale. Next base: position 75,075 of record NW_024589934.1, on the reverse strand, counting down.
GATCCCCATGTTGTTTCAGATGTTTCTATTTGACGCATTTATCAACATTTGCCTGTTGTCTTTTACAATTTTCCCATTGTAATTTAACTTAACATGGGAGTTTTCTTAAGTTGTCTAATCATCCTACATTTGATATAAATATTAATCCTGGGGAATTTCAGGCAGTGATAAAACAGTTTAGTACGAGTGGTTATGGGAGCTCCGATGTGATGGTCATAGATGAAATTGAACTGCAGAGACATCAACAACTAGAAAAGTTATACAAGTCTACTCGTGAAACTAGGGTAAGAAGAAATGGGCTATACATTTTTCTGCTTTCTTATTTTCTTCTTTTTGGGTGTTTAGTTGACATTAGTTTCTAAATATTGTTCATTTATCTGGAAGATAATAATATGCATTCATATTGCATCCGTCAGTATACATTTCTTACACGCAAATTGGCTAAGTGTCTGGATGCACAAGAGGCATATAATATTCATTATTTATTATTTATTTGGACATTGAGTGTATTTGTGCATTCATAGTTAGCTTATATTCTCATATTTGGATGGTTGTTAAAACCCATGCACCTAAATTCCTAGTCATCCCATATTAGACTCCTAACAGGATTTGTTTCACATCAATCTCTAGGTTTTCTATTCTTGAACTTCTCGGAAGAGGAAGCTGAATATCCATAAAAGCAGTCATGTTAACCTTGACTTGATTTCTTTTCTTTTTGTTTGTTTGTTCAGGATTTTCAGAAAGATACTGTCAAAGCAGCTGAAGCATATGTAACCATAGGGCATAGACACATTGAAATAGGTAAAATTGTATAGCTAAATTGTGTATCTTTATTGTTCATTTTTTATACCTTGGGCACCATATTCATTTTTTTGGCACACCTTTTTAATTAAAGGATTTCAGATATGCATGAACTTATCTGGAGATATATTTTAGGTTTAAAGTTATCAGAAGATTGCTACAGATATGGAGGTGAAAATCATGCTACTGATGCAATTCTAGCCAAGGCAGCTGCTTTGTATGGTGGTGCAATAAGAAATGTAGAGAAAGAGCTTGAAGATTTCAATTCCTTTCTGACTTCACAGGTTAACATCGCTATTTGTTTGGATCTTTTTCGCGTGAATAGAGAATTTGGTTTGTTCCAATTATCTATCCATTAAGTTTTTTTTGTCTGCCACATTTTTTGGCTATCAAGTATACAATTTATTGTAATGCTGTGAGGCTGACTACCAAGAAATAGCATGCTTAAAATTACTTAACCAATGTTGTTTAATTTACATAGTATCTATCATGAGCTATCTTTTTTATCTGTCTTGTAAATTAGTACTTTTCCTTTTAATATGACATCGAAAAAGTTATTCTGACAAATTAGTGAACTAAGGCTTAAGCATAAAGTCGGCTTTTTTAAAAAAAATTTGTGTACCGATAAAAAATTCAATCTGTTTTCCATTTTTTTTTTGTCTCTCAATGGCCTTTATTCTTTATTTTCCATAGAATAAATCATTAATTTCATGCTGTAAAGGTTGACGTTATATGACACCACAAAATGTTTTTCCTTTATTGATTTTTTTTTTTGTGTGTTAAAAACCATCGAGTCAATGATGATGCTATGCATACTAGAAATTAATGACTACCATTATGCAAGAAACATATTTTTCTCATCTTTGCGACTGTTTAACTATTAATGCATATATCCCACATCATGCTAATCTAAAGTTTCCCTTAGTTTACTGTATTTTTTAAGCACAAATGTAAACCTTCCGTACCTTAAATGTCAAGTGAAAATCCAATTTTCTTATTTTTGTCAAATGGCTGTTTCAGGTTGTAGAACCATTAAGGGCAATGGCAACTGGTGTGCCACTCGAGGATGCTCGTGGCCTTGCCCAACATTATAGTCGCATGAGACAAGAGGCTGAGAGCCTGGTAATTGATTCTACAAACAAGTAAAAAGGGTCTTCTTGGTATTGTTTGTGTATAACATCTAAATAGATGCATCAGGTTTATCATGTTTTTGTAGTTTTTCTTTGATTACTGAAGCATAAACAGGCGGCAGAAATTTCAAAAAGGCAATTACGGGTGAGAGAATCTCCTAGTCTGGAAAACACCTCAAAGTTTCAAGCCTCTCAGGCCAAAATGCTCGAAATAAAAGCAAGTATGGCAGTGTTGGGAAAAGAAGCTGCTGCTGCATTAGCTGCTGTTGAGTCACAACAGCAAAGGCAGACTTTTCAACGTATAGTTGACATGGTATGTCTTCGCGTTCAGTGTTGACAAAATTATTACATAAAGTTATCAGATTTCTGTATGCTTCACTTTGTTCTACTACTGAAGGTAGAGGCTGAAAAATCTTTTCATTTAAGAGTAGCTGCTATACTTGATGATCTTGAAGCGGAGGTATTTACTTAGCTGGTGATTTATGAATAAGGTATTCTTCATCATTTGGAAATCTGTTTAGATTCGGTACTACTATTTCTACAGATTGTCACTGAAAAACAGCAAAAGGTATCTGCACCTCCTCCTCTTCCTTCTCACAATCGCTCTGAAAAAGCCATATACTTTCTTGCCGAGGTATCTTAAATTTGTTTGAAACTTTTGCAACCTGAGTTTATGCTAATACATACTTCTATATATTTCTAGGCTATTCATCACTTCAATGCTGCTTCTGAAAAGGAATTAAGTTTGGTGGTAGGAGACTATGTTGTCGTACGAAAGGTTGGCTTTCTGGATCAATTTGTTTTAGTTCATTTAGTTTATTTTTTATTTGAAACTCAGGGTCATTTTCTTCGTTCCATTGGGGAACTCTTTTCAGATGCTTAATCCATGACGATAACACTAGTTTTTTTTTTCCTCATATAAATAGCGGAAAGGGTAGAGTACTAAATTATCACATATATTGCAATCTGTAGTCTGTACATGAACTTTTGTTGCTATTAAAAACATCAATATTTGTCTCTTTTTGGACACTGTCAAATTAAATTGATGGCAGGCAGAAAGTACCGTTTTCCATCTTAAGCTGAACTCCCAGCAAGGAAGATAAAGAGTAGCTAGAGAGAGATTTGATTTAAAAAATAATAGTAATTAAAACATGATGTTATAACGTCAATGGCTGATTGTATGTCCAGGCCCAGCCTTAGATTCACCTCATCCTGTTGTTAATTTGATTTGGAGGATCCGAAATGAGAAACTTGTGAAGGGTGATGTATGTTTCCTCAACCAAAAAAATCTGCAGAACTGCAACGTAGGTGATAATTTTTGTATGATTTATATAATTAACTTAAAAAGAAATAAAAGGCTTAGAATTGATGTCAATTGTTGGACCTAGAAGTGGAAAATTCTCAATCCTCAATTTCATCTGCTAGAATTTTCTAAGGTGTGGAATCAGATAAGAGGAAAATATTGTTGACTGGCTCCAAGGATAACAAAGACAATAGCTCTGTAACCATCAGAAGATGTTCAGGAGTTCTAACACAAGGAATGCAAATAAATTATGGCGTTCATACAAATCCATAATGTAGCCTTGACAAAGCATTTTAAATTCTTCATCTTGCATGAATATCAGTGTTTGCAGCCCAAACAACATTTATTAAGAATATTATGGGATAGTATTCATTATCTTTCATCTGTAGAACAAAGACACTATGACTACTTATTATTTGTAAAGCCTTTGCCACTCTCAGGTTGCTCTATGACGACTTAGTAAATCTATACTTATTTCTTGAACAGCTTCAAACAAATGAGTTACAAATTCTTGCCTACTGAAATTGTTCGATATAAGGCTTTAAATTTAACATGCCAGTATTCTCTCCCATGCAATATTTGCACCTTCAGGAGTCTCCATCGGGATGGTCTGAAGGAGAATGCAGAGGCAAGGCAGGTTGGTTTCCGTCAGCATATGTGGAGAGACGCGAACATATTCCTCCTAACAAAGTCTTTTCCCAAGCCTTCTAACTGCCATCGCTGTATCAATTTGTTGGTTGCTGTTAGCAAGCTAAGTGATAACATTGAGAATCAATCTATGATCATGTTGGCCAGAGCCATCTTAAATTTATGCTAAGCATTGAATATTGTATGATAATGATTACTGGATCAAATTTTCCCTTTTCTTTGGTTCATTTTTGAACACGAGCTATTTGGGATTATAGGTGCTGCACAATGAAGAATTTTAAGCATTTTTGTGTTTATTGATCTTAATAATGTATCCACATTTGATAGCCTCCATCTTTGCTATCATCATTACTGTGTTTCTATTGCACAAGAGTCGGAAGAGATTTTGGTCATGCTTGAAATTGGAATTTTCAGTCGTAACTTGGTCAGACACATGGAGTCACTGGATTGTGTGATATAACTACTTTCAACAAAATTGGATGCACACTAACATAACAAGCGGAACACTAACAGCTGCAGAAAACTAATTACTGAGATTTCTGTTGCTTCATGTATCCTACACTTCATACTGACCAATCTACCAAGTTGTCCAGGTACAGTCTTGAGAGATTTAAAGAGAATCAAGACATGCTTCATAAACATGGTAAAGTAGCTGAATATTTAGATTGATATTTGATACATCATCAAAGTAATAATATCTCCTTGTTGAAACATCAGCAATTTGTTACATCAGGCAGTAAAACATTCTATACTCTCATCGAAGATTGTAAATGGCTAGTGAAACTGTCACTTCCATTAATGTTTGTGGATTTTGATTTTTGGGCAGTTGAACCACAAAGAACAAGAAAGGCCATTGGAAGTTCAGAAAGTTTCATTTATATGATGCTCCGGTTTCATAAAATAAAAGCTTGAGGATGTTGAATTGACAGTGATTTCATCATATAGAGTCGTTTCCAAGATTCAATGTTCCAAATGACAGCAATTTTTACAAACATAAAGAACTGCTACATGCTGGGGCTGTTAGACCAGCCGAGACTCACAAGATACTGCTGCCTGAGAAAGCTCAATGAAAGATTAACTTGAAGGTATACAAACCAGCAAGCTGCTCACCCTTGCAAGGTAATAGAATAAGTCTCGTTTACAAGACAAATTGTTTATCTGGGAAATAATAAAAGGTTGGCATACATTTTCGCAAGATCATCAAGTAAGATATTTGGACATCCGAGCAAAAATAAAATGAAGTTGAGGCCAGCAAACCTTCATCACATTTCTAAGTACAGTTCTGATTTAGTTAAGATCATAATCCAGAGGACTTGGCATTGTTTCAAGCATCCTACAACAACATTTATCCACTGATATCTCGTCGGCGATGGAATTCAATCGGATATGAGAATGTTATCATATTTGATACCCTTTCCGTGTATGCAACCTTACCTGGCACTGGTAATAAATTATCACCAACTTCAGAAGCATAATCAATCTCACGCCCAACACCAGCAATAAATATGTGGTCTGTTGGAAAATAACATGGTTAGTGTCGACTTGCAGATACTTTCAGTAGAAGTCTATTAAGTCTGTTAGTAGAAGCCATGCCAATTCTTCACACAAGAACGAGGAGAAACAGACTTGTCATCCAATGAATACTGTTCAGAATTATTCTACTCCAGTCCTGAATATGATTGACTTTCCAAGAAACAAATTCTGAAACTGTGCAATCATGAAAAAACAAGTCTGTCACTCCATCAAAAACAACCCAAGAGCAGGAACACAGTTCTGGATAGCCTAGCTCCAAGTACAACCGGGCAGTTTTCTAATCCCTTTCTCTCTCATAGTAGCTCTCACCTTAGGTACATCAGCCCACCTATCTGCCACAGCATAGATGTTTGAGAGCACCACATAGTTACCTGCATTTGTTGGCTCTAACTCGAAGAGTCTTTTGGAAATAACTTCCCCTAATTCTATATCGCCATGAATTTTACATGCCCCGAGTAGTGCCCCCCAAGCTCCAGCATGAGGCTCCACAACCATTGATTTGATTAGATCATAAGCTTCTTTTAACCTTCCTGCCCGCCCAAGAAGATCTACCATGCATGCATAATGATCGGAAGAAGGAACAATTCGATATTTATTCATCAACTCAAAATACTTTTTGCCTTCTTCGACTAGACCAGCGTAGCTGCATGCTGTTAGGACCACTGTGAATGTAACATCATCAGGCAAAAGCCCTTCCTCTAGCATTTGAGAGAATAACTCCAACGCTTTGTGTCCTGCACCATGAATAGAATACCCTTGCATCAGAGAAGAATAGGAGATCAAGTCCTTGCTCGGCATCGATTCAAATAGCCTAGCAGCTCTTTCCATGTTTCCACACTTTGCATTCATGTCTATCAAAGCAGCCAACACATGGGCCTTGGTGATGTCGATTCCATTCTTGATGACATATGAGTCTACCCATTTGGCCAACATAAGGCTGCCTATCTGGGAGCATGCTGACAGCAAACCAACCACAATATGGTCATCAGGCTTGATATTCAGATTGTGCATCTCAAGGAATATCTTCAGAGCATCACCCGGCCGGCCATTCTGAGCAAACCCTGAGATCATGGCTGACCATGAAAACAAATCCTTATCTGGCGATTGCTCAAACAAGAACTTAGCCGATGCCAGGTCCCCTGCTTTAGCATACCCATCTATCAGTGAAGTGTAGGAGATAGCATCCTTCTGGGGCATTTCATCGAAAAGTTCACGGGCACTTACCAAATCGCCAGACTTGACGTAGCCATCGATCATGGAGTTCCAAGTTACCACATTTCTCTTCGGCATTTCATCAAAAAGAGACCTCGCGGATGTTTGATCGCCGGAACTCAAGTAGCCAGCAATCATTACTGTCCAAGACACCTCATTCCGGAGTAGTAGCGAATCGAACAGCTTCCTCGCTGCGCCAACCTCGCGGCACTTGCGGTAGAAATCAACGAGGGCGGTTCCGACGAAGACATCCGTCTCCAAGCCGCAGCGGAGTATGGTGGCGTGGACAGAGGAACCTACGTTGATTTCCTCCGAACGGGAGCAGGATGAGAGGAGGGAGGGGAAGGTGAATTCGTCAGGAGGCACGGGGGAGCGTTGGCGGAGGAGGTTGAATAGGGAGACGATAGTGGGGAGTGGGGAGCAGCGCGCGTGGGCGCCGAGGAGGGCGTTCCAGGTGATGAGGTTGGGGGAAGCGATGCGGTCGAAGGAGGAGGAGGCGTAGGCCGGGGCGGAGAAGGCGGCGCAGAGGGAGAGAAAGCGGGTGGCGAGAACAGGGTGCTGCTCGAGGCCCTTGCGGACAATGTGAGCGTGGATCTGCTGGAGACCGAGAAGCGAGCGGCAGGAACTGAGGAGGCTGGCGACGGAGAGGGCGGAGGGCGACGAGTAGAAGGAGGATTTCGAGACGGCGGTGGCGGAGGAAGAGGCGGAGCGGGGCGCGGTCATAGGGCGAAAAGGATGGTGGGACCGGACTCGATTGATTTTGGATTTCGGTGTGATTTTCTAAATTGGGCTTTGGAGCCAAACGGCCCAATGGAGGCTACTTTTATATATTTCCTTCTGTGTTTTTACTAAACTGTGTATACTTTAAAGGATAATTTTAAAATTATTAAATTATATATCTATTTTTAATTTTATCTTTATCAATCGATGATGTTTTAGAATAGTTAAATTAATTTAGGTGTATATCTAATTTTTAATTAAATCATCGATTAATTTTTTTAATTAGTCAACTGATTACTTTTTTTTATCAAAATCGGATTGATATGAAACTAATTCTTATGTGTTCATCTATCCCTTTTGATTATATCTATATTCTCAAAAATCAGTTTAACGTTTAGTACACCAGTCGATTTTGTCAAAAATCAGCTGATTGACCAAATGACCTCAGATTGACATAAAACTAATTTTCATATGTTCCTCTACCTCTCTTGATTATATTCATATCCTCAAACGTTAATTTAACACAATATATTGAGAACAATAATTTTTTAACATGAATATATTTGAAAATTTTAATTCGTGTTCAAAAAATTGATCAACATAATATATTAGGTCAAATTGATGTTTGAGAGTATGGATATAATTAGGAGAACTAGTCGAATTCATATGATCTATTTTCATATTGATCCTGTCGGGAATCTGAGAAGACGAAACTACCGAAATGATTTGGCTGGAATGTTGACCGCATCTCCATGACAATGAAGAGAAGTGATGAGCTGGCTTTTATGTTGACTAAGTCGTCAAGTGTCCTTTGGTCAATGCTACCTGTAACCAACGACCGGATTGCCCCAGTCGCTGGTACCTCGATGCTCGAGGAATGTCCCAGGAATATATAAGAAACAGGTCAAATGAATAGTGAAATAATGAAGTCAATGAAGGATGAATACGGTAACATACCCTGGCCTAAGGGGTGCCCAAGGGTAGACCGGTGAACTGGTCATGACTTTGATCGAGTTATCGCGGCCCTGAAAGGTAGATGAATGTGAACTAGCTGCAGAGCTGGATCTGTGGGCGACGACACAGAGTCAGGTGCAGCATGGATTCAAAAGGTGACACATAGGCCGAAATATGACAACGACACCTAGGCCGGAATACCTGGCTCGCAAGCCGGAGCACGGCATACAGGTCGAGTAATACCAATAGCTCACAATCATAATAGTGGTGTGAAGAGCAAAGCACAGCGGCTCGATTGTCGGCACATAGTAATGGTTAGATCTGCCCCGAAAGCGACGACTACTACTGTAGAGGTGTCGGCTATAGCGCTGTCAGGAGGAAATAACGCTGCCGGCAATGGTTGTAGACGCCGAAAAAGAGGAGGCAGTGTTTGGGTTGCTGGCACGTCAAGGGAGAGGGAGAGGCGGCGTGGTGGAGTCCGAGTGGAGAGGGGGGCCTACGGCGCGCGGCGCTTGCTGACGAGAGGAGAGGGAGAGGAAAGAGGGGGCGGCGTCGGAGGTGATGCGTGGGTTATCCAGGCCTGGTGGGCAATAGTTGCCGGAGGTGTCAAGGTTCGGCGGAAAAGGAGTTTCTGTCAGAAAAGGGGAGGTCTCCTCCAATAGATCCGGATGACGACGAGTGAGGATCCAGCGAGCGAGGAGGGTGTTGTCGACATGCGTCAGGCCTCGTGTGTGAGAGCGAGGGGCTGCTAGCAATGGGTGCGGCTGGCATCGACGGAAAGGAAAAAAACCTCTATCCCCTCCCCTCGGTGCCAGCAGACTTGGACAGAATCACCGATGTGGAAACACTCTCGCATCACCCAACGATTATAGTACTCGGGTTCATCGATGGCAGCAGGGACGACTCAGCCGTTGGGACCGCCAACGTGGAACTCAAGGCCGGAGACTCAGAGAAAGGAGGAGATCGAGAGTAGGAGCAGGAAGGAGAGACGAACCAGATCTTCCTCCCCTCTTTAAATGCCCTCTCCTCTGACCCTCAAACATATTCATGTATATTAGGTCAAATTGATGTTTAAGGACATAGATATAATAAGGAGAGGTAGGCAAACATATAGGAACTTGTTTCATGTCAATCCAAACAGGTTGATAGATCAAACCACCTCATATTGATGCGAAACTAATTCCTATGTGTTCGGCTAGTTATCCTAATTATATACACATCCTTAAATTTCAATTTGACCAAATATATTGAGAGCAATCATTTTTTTAACACGAATATGTTTGAAATATTCAATTTATGTTTAAAAAATATGGTTGATAGACTAAACGACCTCGGATTGATATGAAATTAGATCCTATGAGTTCTGCTTGTTCTCCTTATTATATTTAATTTGTTAACGTCAATTGATCAATTATCTTTTGAGTACATACCCAATTCTCATTTGAAAAAATCTTCTTTATTGGAAGAAGAAATAAAAAGAAATTCAGAAAATAAAGCAAAATCTTTGAAATCCGTATCATGCCCTCAAACATTAATTTGACCAAATATATTGGGAACAATGACTTTTTGAACATGAATTAAATTTTTCAAATATATTCGTATTTAAAAAATTATTGCTCTCAATATATTGGGTCAAATTAAAGTTTAAGGGCATGGATATAATCAGGATAATTAGCTAAATACATAAGAACTAGTTTCATGTCAATCCGAGGTCGTTTGATCCATCAGCCGATTTTGTCCAAGATGTACCAAATGACTTCGAATTGAAATGAAACAAGTTCATATATGTTTGTCTACCTATCTTGATTATAGTCAAACTCTCAAACATCAATTTGACCCAATATATTAAGAGCAATCATTTTTTTAACATGAATTAAAATTTTCAAATATATTCATATTTTAAAAATTACTACTCTCAATATATTGAGTCAAATTGAAGTTTGAGAACATGGATATAATAAGAAGAGATAGTCGAACATATAGGAACTAATTTTATATTAATCCGAAGTCATTTGGTCCATCAGTCAATTTTGGACAAAATCAACTGATAGATCAAATGACCTCGGATTGACATGAAACTAATTCCTATGTGTTGGTCTACCTCTCCTTATTATATCCATGCCCTCAAACTTCAATTTGACCCAATATATTGAAAGTAATCATTTTTGGAATACGAATATATTTAAACAAATTAATTCATATTTAAAAAATGATTGTTCGTAATATATTAGGTCAAATTTATTTGAGTGCATCAATATAATTAGGAGAGGCAGACGAATGTATAGAAATTTGTTTCATATCAATCCAAATTCATTTAATCCATCAGCCGATTTGAGACAAATCGGTTGATGGATCAAATGATGTCAGATTGACATGAAACTAGTTCCTAAGTATTCGACTAATTCTCCTGATTACATACATGTCCTTAAATTTCAATTTGACCTAATATATTGAGAACAATTATTTCTTTTAACACGAATATATTTAAAAAATTTAATTCATGTTTAAAAAATTATTGCTCTCAGAACATTATGTTAAATTGATGTTTGAGTGCATAGATATAATATAGGAATTGTTTCATGTCAATCCGAGTTCGTTTGGTCCATCAGCTATTTTGGACATCCAAGTTCGTTTGGTCCATCAGCCGGTTTTGTCCAAAACTGGGCGATGGACCAAACGAACTCGAATTGACATGAAACAAGTTACCATATATTCATCTTTCTCTCCTGATTATATCCATACTCTTAAACATTAATTTAATCAAATATATTAAGAGCAATGATTTTTTAAAATACGAATATGTTTGAAAATTTTAATTTATGTTTAAAAAATATGATTGATGAACCAAACGATCTCGAATTGGCATGAAGCTCTATCCTATGAGTTCAGTTAGTTCTCTGATTATATCTATACCCTCAAACATTAATTTGACTTAATATATTGAGAGCAATAATTTTATTAAATATGAATTTAAATTTTCAAACATATTCATGTTAAAAAATCATTACTCTCAATTTATTGAGTCAAATTAACATTTGAGGGCATAGATAAAACGAGGTAGAGAAATATATAAGAACTAGTTTCATGTCAATACGAGGTCATTTGGTCAATCAATCGATTTTAGACAAAATCAGTTGATGTACCAAACGACAAATTGACGTTTGAAGGTATGGATGTAATCAGAATAGATAGAAAAATATATAAAACTAATTTCATATCAATTTAAAGTAACCTGATCTATCTACCGATTTTATCTAAAATCGATTTTAATTAAAAAATAAATTATCACTTGACTATAAATACACAGCTCAATCGATCCAACTGTTTTAAAACATTAGTCGAATAAAATTTAAAATATATATATATGATTTAGTAATTTAAAAACTATCCTACTTGACACATGGATATTTTATAAATTTATATACGCGACTCAGTCTATACATATTTTTACTTTATTACGTAAAAAATGATATTAGAAGTTTAATCTAATAATCTATGATATGTTAGATCAGGATTTTTATGTTAATTTATTCTAGTGTGTCCTATTTAAAATACAGTTTTTACTGAATTATATAGATAAGTTTTTAAAATATCTAAATTATATATCATAACTTAAAAATTATTAAATCATATGTTGACTTTCTATTTTAGCCCCATCCTTAAATAATTCAAAGAAAAAAAAAAGTTAGTCCCTGATTTTTTTTTATTTTATTCTGTTTAAAAAATCTAGATGAAAATCAATTGATAGATCAAAGAATAAAATAGAGAAAAATTTTTAATCATAATTTAAATTTTGCATGTAATATCCACTCATAAAAAACTTTATTTCCACTCCCTACATGTGTAAAGTATTATTTGCTTCAACTTTCTCATGCAAATATTGTAACATAATTGCCCCTCAAATTTTTTAGGTACAAAAGGTCCAAAAATAAATATAATTCCTTTTAAATTCAGCACTTTACATTAGAATCGAGTATATTTTCTATTAAATTGAGTACTTTTTTTCCTGTTTTAATACAATTTCTCATAAATTCAGCACAATGTAAAAAGAAAATCTAGTATATTTTTTATCCAATTAAGTATCATTTAAAGACAATCTAGTATATTTTCTATCCAATTAAGTATTATTTTAAAAAAAAATCTAGTATATTCGAGTATATTTTCTATTAAAAGTGCTCTTCATATTTTTTAGGTATAAATAGTCTAAAAATGAGTATAATTCCTATTAAATTCAACATTTTAAACTATAATCAAATATATTTTCTATTAAATTGAATACGACTTTTTTCCTATTTAATATAATTCCTCCTAAATTCAGTATCATTTGAAAAAAATCTAGTATATTTTTCATCCAATTGAGTATCATTTAAAGAAAATATAGTATATTTTACATCAAATTGAATATCATTTAAAGAAAATCTAATATATTTTTCATCCAATTGAGGTGGAAAAAGAATCGTACTCAATTTGATAGAAAATATACTAGATTTTAATTTAATGTACTGAATTTAAGAGGATTTATACTCATTTTTAGCTTTTTATACTTAAAATATCAAGGGCAATTAGGTAACTATATTAAACTAGGGAGTGAAAAGAAAGATTTTTTCCAATGGAGAGTGCATGTAAAGTTGTGTTTACCAATGAGGACTGCATGCAAATTTTCCCTAGATCAAAAGATCTCGAAATAATATGAAATTAGTTTTTATATATTCATCTAATTCTCCTTATTATTAAAATACTATCAAATATCAATTTGACATAATATATTGAAAATAATGATTTTTTTGAACAAAATTAGTTTTTCAGACATATTCATATTAAAAAAACAATGCTCTAAATATATTGAATCAAATTAATATTTGATAGTATTTTTACAATTCGAATAAATAGATGAACATATAGGAACTGATTTCATATCATTCTGAGATCTCCAGATTCATTAGTCAGTTTTGACCGAAATCGACTAATAGACCTAGAGATATTAAAATGACAAGAAACTCGTTCCTATATGTTATTCTAGTTCTCCCAATTATAAAAATACTATCAAATATCAATTTCATACAATATATTGAGAGCAGTGATTTTTTTTTAAACTATGGCCGAATGAACCTAAATAAAATCAATGTAGGTTCATTCAGTCAAAATCGATTGATGGACCGAGAGAACTTGGAATGAAGTGAAATCAGATCCTATGAGTTCTTTTAATTCTTATAATTATATTAATACCTAGGGATGACAACGAGTCCGGATTGAGATGGGTTTGGCTAAACCCAGAACCTGCCCCGTCTCCCTTTGGACCCGCCCCTTGAACACGACAGATTAGGTTCGAGTTAGACCCGCTAGACCCGCCATATTTAAAATATATTTATTTTAATATTAAAATAATATAAAATAAAATTTTAATTAAAAATTTTAATTATTAAATATAAAAAATTATAATTATATTAACAAACTATATATATATATATATATAGATCCGAGGTGGGTCCGTTAAATCCAGGACATGCCCCGAACCCGTCTTAGACATGTTTAGGCGGGTCTAAACCCGCCTCACCGGGGCAGATTTATGACGGGACTGGATTTGAACCCGTCCTATTGTCATTCTTATCTATATTCTCAAATATCAATTTGACCTAATATATTATGAACAACAGTAATTTTTTAAATATAAATTAGTTTTTTATATATATTCATATTTAAAAAATTATACACCTCAATATATTAGGTCAAATTGACGATGAATATATAAAAAATTAATTTCATATCATTTGAAGATGTATAGATTCATCAAGTTATTTTTATCGAAATTAACTAATGATTTTTTTTTAAATACTGACAAATTAATTTGACTAAAAAAAAATCAATGGATTATTTTTTTTCAGTAAAAAAATTTAAGGACGAGCATAAAAAAAAATAAAAAAAATACGTAATTTAATAATTTTAAAATTATACATAATTTAGATATTTTAAAAATTTATCTACTCGAAAGCTGTTTAAAATACGCGGAACCTAATTCATTTAAAATGTCCACCAACATTTAATTCATTCGAAGCTATCCAACAATTAACTTAAATGTATGAAAGAAGAATCCAAAATCCAATCTTGGAATACGTACAATCCCAATCTTATCTATATCATCACCATCACATTTTCCATGTTCTTAAATGCCAAGACTAGACAGCTCAGGAAGTGATTGACTTTTGCACAGGAATCCAGAAGCTCATAACTGCTTAGTTACTCCATTGTCGAATAGAGCCCAAAATACCCTGTCGACTTCTTCCAAAATAAATTATATTTTCTTTTATCCACGATTTCACGTGTATCCCAAAATGCTCCTCTCCCATATTTTCTTTTCTTCCACTAGATCATCTCAGATTGCAGAGATTTACACTTTTGAAGGCCTGTTTCAGCTGTCAGGACTTCTTCTGAGTTCTGTCTCTCAAATAAAACTTACATTCTGCAAGGACGCCACATGGAGACGAGCTCGCACCCAGGCCCCGTCGTAGCTAGGCGCATGAGTCACACGGTGAGCTGCACCTCTGCGTGCTCCGGCCTGCCGGCCCCGACGTCTCTGCCTACTACAACCAGATAATGGCAGTGAGCAGTTGCCATCAACGAATCGGGGGCAGCATCCCGTCCAGTGGGATATAGCAGCAAATGAATCGATATGATATGATACGATCTCTAGCCGAAACAAACATGAATCCCTCCAGCTAAAGTGATCGATCTATACGAAACTCTGATCGTAGCACATACCCCACCCATGCATGCATTAGGTAATAGGTACAGCCCAATCATTGGTCTCTGTCACTCTTATGAAAAAAAACAGGCTGATGCATGCATGTCAGATTCACCCTCTATCTTCTTCACTTTCATCATCAACTCAGCGTTGAAATTTCCATGAACTCTCTGAATAAGTGTTAACTAACAATTCTACCCTTGATAATTAATGACAACATCATCTTCATTAATGTCGCCAAGCTTCCTCCTCAGCAACTCAAAGAACATTATAATAGATTTGGAAAACTATCGTGATAGCTAGCTAAGAGGTGAATTAACTTAGCACTCTCAGTTTGTGCAACACTGCCATGTGTTATCTTATCAGATTTGTACAAGATAGCCCCACAAAACATGCAGGGAGCTTCCAAATGTCCACTCATTTATCTGCACATGAATTTTATTAATTTTTATTTTTATTTTTTTTACAAAAAAAACAGAGGGTTTGGGACCTGAGAATTTCACATGGAGCTGAGCCAGCAATGGCCACAGGATAAATAGCCACATAATTTAATTGCACTAAAGTATTTGAATATATATGCTGGTAATCGTGGTCTTGGAAATGGAGTTGACATAGAAAACATAAATTGAACTTAAACACTGTAAGCGTGTTGGATCCTTCTGGGAGTTTGCATACAAAGGCTACAGCTAGCTAGCTTTTTAATAACGTCTATAGAACAGTCGGTTGATCAGCTCTTGCATCATATGTGTGGAAGGAAGACAGAGCCTCAGAATAGTAAAATTCTTGCATCAGAATGGAGAAGCACCTGCACATTAGTAAAGTTGGCAGGAGTTATCAAGTGAGAACAACCCACATGCCATATAATTGCATGGGCCTCACACTGGATGGCTGTGAAGAGGCCACAGGGTCACACACTTACTTCTAACTATGACTACCTCATCATTCATTCCTAACAAGTTCACAAAAAAAAAATAGAAACCTTAGGATCTCTAAACTCTTGACTATTCTCTGTTCAACTAAGTTAATAAATTAAAACTATACTTGAAATGTTCAGATCTTCCTCTAGCTCACTTCTATAAATAATGCACGTATCTGTCCCAGTACTTGTCACTTTGTCCCCCCAGATCCTTTGAAATCTTTTGCTTCATAGGCTATAAATTCAAAGTAACACAAGCTTGTCAACAGCAGCACCATCTCCTCTTTCTTCCTATCTCTCTCCCACGTCAATGCCACAGCATCATCTTCAAGCTTGGGCTTGCGAGTCCCCCATGAATTCCCGCCATTATCATCATCTCCACCGAGGTGAACAGGGAGAAGACAGGGAGCACATGTTTGAAAAGCCTCTGACTCCGAGTGACGTGGGGAAGCTCAACAGGCTCGTCATACCGAAACAGCACGCCGAGAAGTACTTCCCCCTGAATGGCGACTCTGGCGAGAAAGGCTTTCTGCTGAATTTCGACGATATCGATGAGTCCGGCAAGACCTGGCAGTTTCGGTATTCTTACTGGACCAGTAGCCAGAGCTACGTGCTCACCAAAGGATGGAGCCGCTTTGTTAAGGAGAAGAAATTGGACGCAGGAGATGTCGTCCTGTTTGAGCGTCCGAGGTATGGGAGAGAGCGCCTCTACATTGGGTGCAGGTATCGAGGTGAAAATGAGAGCTCTACACTGTCGCCGTCGCCGTCGCCGGCGGCTACATCCGTGACCATGCCCACTGTTGCACGGCCGTGGACCGCAGTGCCACAACACTCTTCTCTTCATGCAGGTTCAAATTTCTAATTTTGAACAGCCCATCGTATAGTGAATTTTAGATTATAATCAATGCATAACTTGAAAGAACATCAAAATTGGATAAAAATCATGCGGAACAGTTAATTTGGTTGAGAAATTTCCTACTCAATTATATCATATAGTTAGTTATCAAATTTACTGAAGCTGTATGCATTCGCAGAAGATCCAGGTGATGGAGTAATTGTACTACAGAGTGAGGCTGTGGCACCAGCTAACTCCAAGAGATTGAGACTCTTCGGTGTAAATTTGGACTTCTGGCCAGAGCCTGAGCCACAGCCAGTGGCCTCGACTTCTTGGTTCTTAAGCTAATCTTCATACTGAAAACTGAGTACGCCAGCTCTCGGAAATAGGTGGGTCGTGGTGGTGTTTCTGACGCCAACTTCATATATGCTTAAACAAATTGGTGACGATGAAAGATTAACGTTCTATCGCATGTGCTTTTGACAGTAGTAACCGGAGCTGGTTATATTTTACGATCGCGGAAGAGCGGAATAAACCGAAGGAAGTCGGGAGGAAATCCGAGGTCGCGTTCACAAATCCAACCAGCCAATCCACTCCCTCTTCAAAAATGACAACTTGATTGACAGAATTGTGGAGGACCCGGCAAGCACTGCACAAGGACAGAAGCAGAGAGCGACCAGAGGAGAAAAAAGGGAGATGGGATGAAGATCCCTGGTTTTCTGGGCAATCTCCACTTCCATTTCCCTTTAGTTTTCTCTGTGTGTTTGTGCTTTTACAGAATCTTTACTGTACATGGTGATGGCCTGTCGGATCTGATGGATGGGATATTGGTTGAAGTCTCATGATAAATCAGATTGAAAACTGGTAGAAGAAATGGGGGTGGGTCCTCTTTAGGCACTGATTCTCTCGCCTTGTTAGATTTGTATTTTTTGAGGAAAGATCTATAGAATCTGCTGGGTCTTTAAATTTTGCCCTCCATGTTTAATGGTCATGATATGAAATATCCACAAGAAGATCTAGTGTGATATGAAACGAAGGTGGTATAGAGATCGTATAAAATGTATAAACAGGTAAACCTCAATAGATCACTATCTATTTAAAGCGGGTGCAAAAACACAAGATAAGAATCATGGATCTCCATGTCTTGTCTTTTCTTTGGTACATTTATAGTGATGCGGTGATGATGAAAATTTTCATTTTATTATCATGATGGAAATCAAAGGAGATCAAAGTCAAGATAATCAATAAGTAAATGACATCAATCGGTCAGGTGAAGCATGCCCCGATCGAGAAGAAGGTTCCGACCTATCGTCGCCATCAATACGGGGAGCAATCAAACAACCGACGCTCAAGACAATGTGCAGAAGTCGAACCGAGCAGCTACCCCGCTCGATCAGACAATAGAGATGTGTGCAGAGTTCAACTTTGATCGAGCGGCTAGCTTGCTCGGCCTGGCAACATACTTCGGCCAAACAGCTACCCTGCTCGGCTGGCAGTAGCTAGTCTTCGGCAATAATAAAGTGGACCTTCGGTTAAACAGACATAGAAGAACTGCGAGGTTCTGGCCGACCAGACGGGACACCAGGGCGGCGAAATTCAGGCCAGGTGGTCAATTCGCTCAGCCTAACAATACATTTCTGATGATATCCAGTGATATTCTTTTGAGAGTTGGTGTCGCCGACACTGGGCATAGGTTACCAGAAGATCATATGACGGAAGCTTCCAGTATCACTTCAGAGATATACCCATCCCATTAAGGTGTCGTGTCAGAGATACTTTACTGACAAATCTTTTCAGGAAAAGTTTTGAGAAGCGTGCTCGTTTGGGAAGTGTGCACGCACCCTACCGGAACTCTATATAAAGGGGGGGCCCAAACATCGACAGAGGTATACGATATTCATTATTTGTGCTACAGTCTTCTTGTTGATCTGCTTTATTCCTCATCGTCGGTGACTGACTTGAACGTCGGAGGACCAATGCCGAGGACCTCTTTTCTGATTTGACATTGATATAATTTATGTTATAAATCTACACGAATTTCATGAGAGATCAGCATAAGCACTACATCCTCAATTTTCTACCTCTTCGATTTTCGGATAGAGTCAAATAATTTTTTATTTTGTTTTCATTCTTAAGTGGGCTACTAATTCATAATAAAAGTAGCATTAGGAAAGTTGGCCTACAAGTTGAGAAAGGTGGGACTCTAGACAGACAAACCTAGATTCTCAACAGTATTACGTGGGTCTAAGCTACCTTGTCTCCCACTTTAATTGCTTTTTTTATTAAGTCGCATCAGACTCCTCGCCAACCAATAGTGCACACATGAATGCGTTTTTGTGATTTGACAAGCCTGATTTAAATTTAAAATTGAATGATGCAGCAATTGCAGAGTAAAGCCAAAGCAGACCAACCTCACATAAATAAACCTCTTAAGAACCCCTCAAGTTGGTTCCTCCATCTGCATGAATTATACTTCTTATTTAAATACCTAATACAAGAGGAGTGTTCTGACGAGTTGCCCTTCTGAATTAATGTCCTTTATAATATTTTTTGGAGGCGGCATAGAAAAATTAAGAATGGGCATCGCCAAGAAGGAGCCAAGATTCATCTGAACGAAGCATTGAATTATCATATATATAATTGTCTCAGCCATATCTACTGAAAGATATCTTGTCTGTCCTTACACAAAGGAGCCATGTGAACTGAAGGGGGGGGGGGGTTTCTCCTTCTCGTGGATACGAAGCATGATTGACAGAGAAGCTGAGCTCATAATATTTCTTCCCTGCTCAGTTTTAATTCTGTAAACCTCCAACAGTTTCCTTGTTAATTGTAGCTCGGACGAGACAGTTTCAAGAGCTCCTCCCCAGGAGGCCATTGGAGGACAATGCCAACTGTTGCGAACATGCGAGAGCATTGAGGCAGCATCATGGTTGGAGCGTGATAGCTCTGTGTTCGACATCCAAACAGTGATACAGTGCCCTACAAAACATTGATAGAAGCTCAAATGAGTTGAGAACTATTGAATATTTAGTAAAAGAAGTACTCTCACATGTGCTGAAATGTAGCAAAGTGTAATAGACGTAAGTCAACGTTCAAATGAAGTCATAATAAGTCAAAGATGACCATGTTGACTTTCGTAGTTAGAGCCATTATATTTATTAATTGTGTCGTCGTACCCATCATCCAAGAAACTCCGGACTTATGTATGATCGTCAACTCAGTTTGAAAATAACGGGCTCCTAGATTTGTCGAGGCCAAGAATGATATTGATGTTATGCACATCTAAACTATGTGACCTGACAAAAGAGAAGTACCGAAGGGGATGTTTTAGATAATTGAAATAGTCGAATATTTTCAAAGGAGAACATTTATCGTAGGCATGAGCTAGCTATATATTTAAAACGCCTCTTGACCTCATTCGAGATGGGCATGGTAATGCAGTTTTGTTACACGGATAGAAATTCTAGGATATATATATATTTATAATAATAATAATAATAATAATAAAATATTTTTAGTACTCCATCTAACTATAGGAGCTTGTGGGATACTAATTTAAAAAGGAGCATTGAGACATAAATTGCAGCATTATTTCTTGTAAAATTTACAAATTTCTCTTTGGGAGACCGAAGGATAGTATCTATCATAGCCTTCTTTAAGTATCCAGTCATGAGGACAGATTCTTTTATCATACCTTAGATCATTTAATTTTTGAGGAATAAAATGATACATAAGAGTAAAACATTAGAAGTCATTTAAAGTTTCCTCAAATAGTGGATCTAAGAAGGGATCTTCTTCTAACTCAGAACTAGAAACATAAGTAGGATCTAAAAACGAATTGATTAATGAATAATCTTTTTGAAAAGCAGGTGGTATATTTTTAAAATATAGAATATATTAAAGATGTACTGGAAACATCGGATTGGATTTCAATTAAGTCAAAATTGGTATTGCCTATAACTTCTGCTTGGCGGTTGTATAAGTTTTTTTATCTGAACAAGCGGATGATAAGTGACTAGGTTTATGACAAGCAAAATAAGTAATCATATTGGTGTATGTTTTTTTTGGGTTTGAACCTTCGTATATGTTTTTTTTTATTAAAGAACAATTTTTTTTCTTTACTTTTTCTAATATAATAAGTTTTTTTAGGAGTAGATTTTTTTTAGGAGCTGGTAATTGATTCCTTTGTTTTTGGCTATTTTTGTATCTTATTTGTGTTTGTTGACCATCATATTATTGAGACATATATATTTAACTATAGAACTCATATTGTTGGTTTTTAAGTTGTTTTTTCCAACTTCTCCGGGCATCTCAAGTCAAAAGATTGTCATCATTAATGTACTTACAAATTACTTATAATTGTGCAGAAACCACTTGGTAAAAAGTTTTCTTGTTCCAAGGATATTTTGAATGATTAATTATGTCTTTTGGCCTTAAAATGGCACCTCAGGTCTTTCAATTAAAAATGAATGATATCTTTAGACCTGTAACTGTCTTTACTTGTGTGTATATTAATGACATTATAATTTTCTCTTGTACCAAAAAAGAACATTATAATCATCTACACATGATCTTTAACTTATTTAAAAAATATTGATTAATTATCTCAAGGAAAAATAGATGTAATTAGCTGTAACACATATAGACTTCCTTAGTAGCATTATTGGTATCCGTGGGACTAATTCTAGGGGAGTCGCTGATGTGACAATTCCATATTTTTCTTAGTAGCCTTATTGGTTAGAGAAAAATTATACTCCAACCTTGTATCACCAGCAAAAGATATATATATAGTCCGGCCTGTAGGTGCTGCTGTGGTCCAAACTGTGGCCCATTTAAATGAATCAAAGTGTGTCGGATGAATTGAGCCGCCGCCGCCGCTGCGGCGGCGGCGGTTTATAGATCTCCTTGAAATTTATGGCGGTCAGTCTCGCAAGTTGGAACACTTAAATGGTTGAATCTAATACGAATCATACGATGCTGAAGAGGCAGGAATATCCCTACAAAATCGGCAATCTTCCATCAACACGTCAGCAACTTCTGATACGTCGAGTTGCCGCCTTGCCGCCTGCCATTCCCAGCCCTCCGATCCGGGAAGGGAAGCTCCTGCGTCGGCATCCAGCATAAGCACCGAGCCACCGCATCCGGCGACTGCCGCGCTAACACGCGGCGAACTGAAACGGACCCACGGCGCACCCCAGGAAGGGGCGACCCTCCTCCCGATTCACCACGTAAGACGAGCGCGATGCCCCCGACCACGTGGCCTCCATCGCCTGGCGCCGCGACTGAGTCGATGCTCATTTTGCGCCCCTCGACTCTTCCCCTAAGTTCGGATCGATTTTAAAGCCGAAAGTGAAACAGGGTGGGCGCGCGCGAGTCGATCTTCCATGGCCTCGCCGCCTCCTCCGCCGCCATGCGAGATGGCGGAGATGGAGCTCGCCGCGGCACAAGCCCTGGCTCACCTCGCCGGTGCAGCGGCGACAGAGGGCGGTGGCGAAGGCAGTAGCTCGAGGAAGCGGATCAAGAGCGAGTCGCCTCCTATGGCTCAACCACGCAGCGTCCACTTCCGGCCGGACCAGGAGGTGAGACCCCTGCTATTCTCCATGCGAGGCAACACTCATCTAGACTTAGAACACTAAAAAACATTGACGAATCTTTCAGCAAATTCTAATTTATTATTACAGTGAGCATGTATACCTTTGCTTTAGGTTA
Source organism: Zingiber officinale (assembly GCF_018446385.1). Taxonomy (NCBI): domain Eukaryota; kingdom Viridiplantae; phylum Streptophyta; class Magnoliopsida; order Zingiberales; family Zingiberaceae; genus Zingiber; species Zingiber officinale. Next base: position 52,575 of record NW_024589934.1, on the reverse strand, counting down.
CGAGTTCAGCTCCTGGCTATAGCAGAGATTACATTGCTGATAGGGTAGAAGAACTGATAGACATCAATCAAAATTTTGAAATGATCAAACCGAGTGTCAAGATCCCAAGTACAAGTAGTCCCTCCTTTTCACGCAGTACCAGAGTGAAGCAAAATTTGACAGAGGTTTGTAAATTTATTCACACTAATGTTTGTGATTCTTTAGTGAGTACTAAAATAACGACAAAATAGAGAAAAATCCCCAATCACAATTTGAATTTTGCATGCAATCCCCACTCATAAAAAACTTTGTTTCCACTTTCTGCATGTAAAGTTTTATTTACTTCAACTCCCTCATGCAAATATTGTGACCTAATTGTCCCTCAGATTTTTTAGGTACAAAAGGTCCTAATTCAACACTTTACATTAGAATCGAGTATATTTTCTATTAAATTGAGCATATTTTTTTTTGTTTTAATATAATTCATCCTAAATTTAATACCATGTAAAAAGAAAATCTAGTATATTTTCTATCTAATTAAGTATCATTTAAAGAAAATGTAATATATTTTCTATCCAATTGAGTATCATTTAAAGAAAGTCTAGTATATTCGAGTATATTTTCTATTAAAATTGCCCTTCATATTTTTAGGTATAAATAGTCTAAAAATGAATATAATTCCTATTAAATTCAGTATTTTAAACTAGAATCAAGTATATTTTCTATTAAATTTAGTAGGACATTTTCCCTATTTAATATAATTCCTCCTAAATTCAGTACCATTTGAAAAAAAAAATTAGTATATTTTTCATCCAATTGAGTATCATTTAAAGAAAATCCAGTATATTTTCCATCCAATTGAGTACCATTTAAAGAAAATCTATTATATTTTCCATCCAATTGAGGTAGAAAAAGAATCGTACTCAATTTGATAGAAAATATACTAGATTCTAGTTTAATGTACTGAATTTAAGAGGATTTATACTCATTTTGACTTTTTATACTTAAAATATCAGGGGCAATTAGGTAAGTAATTAGACTAGGGAGTGAATACAAAGAATTTTGCCAATGGGGAGTGCATGCAAAGTTGTGTTTGCCAATGGGGACTGCATGCAAATTTTCCCCTAAAATAATGTCAGTACGTACCTACAGGCTGAAAAGGAAGAACGGAGATTGCGCAGAGTCTTAGCTAACAGAGAGTCAGCCAGGCAGACCATTCGTCGGCGTCAGGTGAAAAACTATGTTTTTTCTTTATATCCAACCTTTTTCCAAATGTGCTTACTTTTGCTTGATGAACATTTTAGGCTCTTCGAGAAGAATTAACGAAAAAAGTGGTTGATTTGTCAATGGAAAATGAGAATATGAAATTGGTAAGCAACATCTTTATCATATTTGTTAGTTTAGAGTTGTTTTCACGGCCCTGTTCCTTTATCAATGAGGTTGTAATGTGATATTTGACATATTTATAAACTTCCTTCTGAATTTTTGAATTGTCATTGATTGTAGGAAAAAGATTTGGCTATGAAAGAGTACCTTTCACTTAAAGATGCAAATGAAAAATTAAAAGAACAGGTTTGGCATGATTTCTTTAGAGTTTATGCTAATTAGTTTGTATTTGAGATGAAAAAACATCTTAATTTTTTCTTCTTCCATAGATCGCCAGGGCTATGAGGCTTGAGGATGAGAAAAATCCTGATGTGGCGACATCTAAGTCAGAATCTTCGACGCCATTGATAAGCAAGCCTCAACTTATCACCTATGAGAAAACACCTGTCTTATCGGTTATGTATCCTATCCCTCAAGACACAACTGTTTTTGAACAAGGTGGTTCTAGCTACATCAGTGGATCAATGCCAACCCATTACATGCCTTGTTCTTGGTATTACCCCCTTCCTCGTGAAGTCTCTGGATCAACAATGTATTCTGAATCGACCCAAAGCAAAGATGTGGAACAAATTGGCAGCGAGCTTGAATTAAAGCTGCCTCGCAACCAACTGGACGTGATGGAAAGGCTCTCTTTCCAAGGAGATCGCCGAGCTCCAAAGGATCCTGCAACTATGGTTGCTGCTAAAGAGGTCCTTAGGCCTTCTCCTGAAAGATCTACTTCATGCCATGAAATTTCTTTGTGCCATGATAAAGATAAAGATAAAGATATAGCAGAAGAATTGCAGGGTTATTGTACATGGCCTCCTGATAAAGTATCAAGTTCGATGACGGCAACAACAAGAACTGCAGCGGATGCGAGAAAGAGAAGGAAAGAAATAACTAAGTTAAAACAATTACATGGAAGGCACACAGGATGAACAGCTGAGACCCCAAATTAGTATTCATGTATCTGTATTTATCTTCCCTCTTAGGTCATTAGTTTGAAGGTATACAATTGGTGCTAGGTTTACTAGTAGTGATAGCATTGTGATATTGGTTCGTGTTTTTGCTCATGTTACTTGGAACTATGCTTTCCAATACGCAAACAATTGGCTAGATATGGATAGTAGAAGTCTGTTTCTTACACACAACCCTTGTAATACGTCAAATTATATAGCATATATCAGTCAGATCAATACAAGCAACAACTGACGATGTTGACTTTATATATTCACTTTAAAAAATTTATATTTTGAGAGGAAATTTGGTTGTTTTTAGTCTCCTTTACATTCTCCTATATAGATTGATAAACGTCGTGTGTAAGAGCCATCTTTTTATTTTGCTAGGAAGAATATATATAAGTTTCAGTGTAGATTACAGATTATAAATTGTCATCATTTTTTTTCTTTATTATAATATGCCATCGACAACTGCTATAATATGCCTATTATTTCAAAGATTCTAAGGAAATCTCTCCTCTAAGTTTCTAATCACGTGATTTAATGGTCATTGATTTTTTTTTTTTAATTTTTTTAATTTTTATAGAATCTTATGTAGTTGTGAAAAGGAATTTCATAGAATTTTATTCACTTTTAATCTTCACTTTTTTAAAGACTTTTACCGTCATTTGTAAATTTTTTCATGAAAAATTGTAGATTTAAAAAAAAAAAAAAATCTAAGGTTCGTTGTTGCTAATGTGATGAACATCACTCCACATTTGATTTACTATTGTATCTCTTCATGTATTAACATTTACTCGTTGTTGTTCTTAAGTAGCAAATAATTGATCAAAGCAATCAACATCATGAACTTGTTATGACAAGGATGATAAAACTTCATTATCTGGCTCAACTGGAAATTTATCAGAATGACACTCATTATGAAGAAAAATTATGCAATCTAGCACAAGCCAAAACAAACTGACTTGTGTTGTATATGAAAAATGGGAAGCTGTTTTGAATATTTTAAATCATGATTTAATATTCCAATACTCTCTCAATGACATTCCTCAAGGAGTTATGACAAAACTCCTTTTCATTTTCTAGACGACGACCTTAGTCAGTGAATTCCTAGAGATGATAACGTACATATTGAAATGGAGTTAAAAATTGACACCGATTCGGATTCCACCATCCACTAAACAATATTTACCTATCAAATCATGTTCATGAAATCAAACGACCAAATATAAATAACATATACAATTTTGAAAAATTACAAAATAAAATAAAATAAGCAAATAACATACAGAATAAAATATATATATCTTGTGGAACTTTAAGTTCATTATTTCTGGATAAAGTATATGTCAAAACATTTTAATCATGTGCAGATCCCTTCCCCATTAAGCACATATATGAATTTTAAATCAAAGTTGCAACTTGCCAAAACATTTTGAGAAATTGTTCCATGACGATTATGATAGCTATTAGTATGATGTGCAAGCACTATTGCTGGGAAATGACGACCATCAATAGCTTTAATGCAATCTTGTAACAATGATAAAATAATAACAATAATAATAGTAGCAATAATAGTAATAAAAATAAAATAAGAATTTCGTTACTTACTTTAAAGAAAAAAATACTATACTCTACCTTATTCTCTCGGGCACTACCGATCTAGGTTTAACCATCATATCTATTGCAATGCAATTTAATGCTTTCAACACCTGGTTGAAGTTTAGGCTAGTATTGTAGTGTGATCGATCAAATATTTTATGAATCAAATAGTATCAAGTATTGTGACCAACAACGAGTAAAAACATGACAACCATTTCTTTAATAAAGTGTATCTTGTATCTTGCAATGATGCTTTTTCTCTAAGGATGTTGCACAATTTTAAAAGTACACTAGGGTGCATTCTATAAATTTTTCGAAAGTGTGTTGGATTTTCTTTTAATATTCTATGAATATAATGATATCATTTGGAAGTTGTTGGTCATCTAAGGGACGATGGACATGTTCATTATGCATATAAGCTATATGCTCAATCAATAATCATAGGATCCTATAAAATTCCACCAACAAACACCTAAGTATTTCGTTTAATTCTTCTTCCAATACCTCTTCTTTCATTTGTTCTTCTATTTCATGCATGTTAATGTTTGACATTTAAATGAACCACCTGATATTAAACAAGAAACTAAAATTAAAAAAAAAACTGAGTATTTTCCTGTAGCAGTTACATTTCCAACTGCAATTCTCAGATCTTCATAATCCTCAAAAATATTAATTTATTCGATAATATTCATGTTTCGGGTGAAACCGCAAAGACTGAAAAATAGCAAGTGATCCTGTCCGAACCAGGAGTCGACGGACGCTGGGGACGTGGCGCTCCATACTGGATCCTCGAGTGCTCCGGCGAACCTGCAACGAAACCGAGCCGGGAGGGGTATCCCGGCGACGGCCCTCCGACGCTCAAGTCAGGCGAGGAACAACAAAGAGATGGCTTCAGAGATCCAGAATAGCGTACCTCCGGTGAACAAATGGAGGCCTTATATAGACCTCTCGAAGGAGCCTGGGCGCGCCAATCGAAGCAATCTCCTGCTTTCGACCATGCCCAGGTATGGGTCTGTCAGAAGGGCATCCATAAGGCCATACCGCTACTGTACCGACCTCTCCATGATGTGACGGCGAGATCCTACAGCATGCAGACTTGTGTACGGCCTAATCATCAGACACCTTTGCTGACGTCCCATATCCCGAGCCGAATGAATAGGTCGCTCGGCTAACCTTTGTATCCTCGCCCTTATCCTGGCTGAGCGGACCACCCGCTCGGCCATGTCCTGAGCCGAACGGACCACCCGTTTGGCCCTTCAGTTCCAGCAGGGTAGATACCCGCTCGGCCCTTCGGTTCTCCCGCCTTGGCGTCGGAAACCCAAACCCATGGCTGGGTTATCTCTGGCTCCGCTCGGACCTGCTTAACGTGGCCATTACCCGTTTGGCCAGCCTTCCATCCGTCCTTAGGCTGGGACCCTTCAGGAAGTGGGTCCCCCATTCTTACCGCCAGATCACTTGCCTCCCCTTCAAGTCTAGTCGAAGGAGGCGATGAGTCCGACTGACTGGACTATGTGTCCGAGCGGACGGTCGTCGCCTTACCGTCGCTTATAATATCCCTTGAGTCGTTTGGCACTTATGCCAAATTCAGCCGTTCGGCTCTCCGTTTTGGATGTCTTGGCGCTCAACGTGGATGTTTGCTTATCTAAATCTTCTCGAAGACCGCGCAAATCCATTCCATTAAGTCGAAGCGTGCGCGGTATGGACGCATTAATTGCGTCGAATCGCTCAGTGCCACGCGTCGACCATCGCGTGGCGGCGGCGTTACTTACGATGGGACGTCATCGTTTGAAATGGACGGCCCGATAGCGTCCTTGTTTCTCGTGACCTAGATCGGACGGCGGAGGCCGACCGGCCTCGGCCATATAAAGCCCCAAGCCCCCTCCTTGGCCGCACGCTTGCTCGCGCTTCGTCTTTCTGCTGCTTCTGTTGTTGCGGCCTCCGGCGATCTAGTTTCTGTTCTTAGGCGGCTGTCACCTCACCGGTGATCCTTTCCGCTCGTTTCCTGTTCAGTGAGTCTTCTTCGTTCCCATTCCTTCGATTTCTTGCAATCCTTCTGCCTTTCTGAGATGGCCAACTCCTCCGAACCCGCTACCACCGCCCATGGTCCATGGTATGCGACCATGGAGAGTCGGTTTGATGAAGAGCACGCCCGGCGCGTTGTTAGGACCTACGGGCTTCCGGATGACCATGAAATAGTTATAGCCGACCCGACCAACCGGCCCCATGACCCGCAGCCCGACACTATTTGCTTCTTTTGGGACCAGTTCCTGGGCGGCCTTAGGTTTCCTACCCATCCATTTATTTTGGAAGTTTGTAATTATTTCCGCATCCCGCTCGGCCAACTTGTGTCGAATTCCTTTAGGCTGCTGAGCGGGGTAGTCGTCCTTTTTAGGCTGCACAGCATCCCACTCGACCCCAAAATATTCCACTACTTCTTCTACCCCAAACAATCCGAGTTGGTTACTTTTATTTTCCAAAGTAGAATAGACTTCAAATTTTTTGAGAATCTGCCGACCTCCAACAAGCATTGGAAGGAGTTCTTCTTCTACATACGACTTCCCGAGTGGCCAGCATTCCGAACCAAGTGGCAGACCGCTGTGCCGACCCAGCCGGAGCTCGGCAAATTCAGAAGCAATCCAGCCTACCTTCATGCGGCAAACTGGTTGTCCGGTCAGCGGTACAAAATCGACCAGTTGCTTCTCAAGGGGGTGTTGTACATTTTTGGATTGTCTCCCGTTCGGGCCAATCTCCCCTACCGCATGGGTAAGGACTCTTTACTCCCTTCGCCTTTTTTGTCTAACTGATTTTAATTTCTTCCATTGCAGCTGAAGTCATGTGGCGCTCCAAGGCTACCGATCATCTGAAGTTGAAGGCCGTGGAAATTGAGGCGGCTACCAAAAAAGAACTAGCCGAGCGGGGTCTTATCCCCAGCCGCCCGGCAGCTGCAGGAGAGGGGGGGACGCAGTCCGCCCCTGAAACTGAAGTGACCCCATCCGCTTCAACGGAGGTTGAGGTGGATCCTGTTTCCTCGGCTCCAGCCGAGCTGGGAGTCCCCCAGGCCGGGAATCCACCACTGGGAGTTCGGAGGAAACGCCGAAGAGACTCCAGCCTTCCGCCGACCCAAGAGGGCGAACCACAGGCGCCGATTGATATCGCCTCGCCCGATCGCACGGCGTCACAGATCGGGACCCCCGTGGCCTCGCCCACCGCACAACCCTCTGGCTCTCCTCCGCGGACTCGTCGTCGCTTACGACGGTTGGGCGAAACCTCAACCATAGGGGAGTCCTCGGACCAGGCGACTGCGGCCGAGGGAGGGCCGGCCGGCCACCCTACCATCAAGACTACCCTTCGATTCCCTTCGGAGGAATATTTACTGTCTGCCGATCGGCCATCAAGCCCCGTCCACGAAATAACCTTGACGGGTCCGCTCGCCAAACTTTTCGTGGACGCCCAGATTCGGGTGGCCCTCATGACGCTCAAGCAGCTCGGCGATAACCATATGCAGCAAGCCACTCAGGTAGGTTCACTTTTCTTCCTGTGCCGTGCCATTGTTCGATCCTTGATTTTATTATTTGTCTTACAGCATTAGGCGGAGCAAATCGCCACTAGCCATCGGCTAGCCGAGCTGGAGGATCTCATGGAGAAACTCCAAGTCTCGGGGGGTCCATTGGCTGAGCGGGAGAAACAAGCCCGCGAGGCCGAACAGAAGAAGGTCGCCGACCTGGCTACAGAGGTGGCTAGACTAGAGGGCCAAGTCAAGAAGCGCGAAGCGGACGCCAAACGCGCTACTGCTCGGAAGAAGCAAGCGATCGCTGATCTGGACAAGATGAAAGTAGATGTCCGTGCGCTAGATCAGCGATCCAAGGATCTGGAGGCTCAGCTGAACGCCGAGCGGGAGGACCGTTCGGCGGAACGCACAAAGGCTGAGGTGGACCAAAAAGTTCTCCACGATTCACTGATTGCCTCCCGGGCGGCGCTCAAAAACTACAAGGAAGGGGAGCCGAGTCGCCTAGCAGCAGCGCGCCAAGACTACCTCCGCTCGGAACGGTTCGACACAAAATTTGGTGGCAACGTCTCCTCAACTTTCGCCGAGGCGGTCAAGGTCACCATGGCATACTTGAAGAAGGGGGGGCATCTTCCTGCTGACCTGAGCATTCCCCCTTCAGACCTGGCGGCTATGATTGACGATATCCCGGACGCCTTTTTTAACTTTGAAGACCCCGAGTGAGGAGTGTTGTCTGTATCTTGTTTTTGCATTTCTTACTTCGTGTAACTATTTGTAATTGTCGTTCGGCATGTTTTTCCCTTTAATGTAATTATGTCTTTGCTTGTGTCTTCCTGATCCTTATCCATAGTATTCTTCTGTTTGCTTAATGTTTCTACTTAGAGTCAGTCATGCTCTAAGGGTTCTCCGCCACGCGGCCGATCAGCTTAACCCGTTAAACAAAGTCCGAGCGGGAGGGCCTACTCGCTCTGCACATATCTAGCCTGTGAATTCAACAAACGCCAAGTATCGAAGGACCAATGGCCGAGCGGGCCTAAATGTTTTAACTCCCGCGGTTTCTCTAACATCCGTTCGTCCGCCCGGGGTATTTATAGTCGCCGGACCGACTCGATTTTTAACGACGGGGCTCGTCGGCGCGGATATTATAGCCGGTCGGTGCGGCTCTCGATATTTAACATCGGAGCTCGATGGCGCGGATATTTATAGCCGGTCGGTGCGACTCTCGATCTTTAACGACGGAGCTCGTCGATCTTCCGCTCGGAGATTTATAGACGCCGGCTCGTCTCTCGATATTTAACGTCGGAGCTCGACGGTCTTCCGCTCGGAGATTTATAGACGCCGGCTCGTCTCTCGATATTTAACGTCGGAGCTCGACGGTCTTCCGCTCGGAGATTTATAGACGCCGGCTCGTCTCTCGATATTTAACGTCGGAGCTCGACGGTCTTCCGCTCGGATGATTTATAGACGCCGGCTCGTCTCTCGATATTTAACGTCGGAGCTCGACGGTCTTCCGCTCGGCGGGTTTATAGACGCCGGCTCGTCTCTCGATATTTAACGTCGGAGCTCGACGGTCTTCCGCTCGGAGAATTATAAGACGGCTCGTCTCTCGATATTTAACGTCGAGCTCGGCGGTCTTCCGCTCGAGATTTATAGACGCCGGCTCGCTCTCGATATTTAACGTCGGAGCTCGTCCGCTCGGAGATTTATAGACGCAGCTCGTCTTCGATATTTAACGCCGGAGCTCGGCGGTCTTCCGCTTCGGAGATTTATAGACGCCGCCTCGTCTCTCGATATTTTACGTCGGAGCTCGACGGTCTTCCTTCGGTATATAGACGCCGGCTCGTCTCGATATTTAACGCCGGAGCTCGGCGGTCTTCCGCCGAGATTTATAGACGCAGGCTCGTCTTTCGATATTTAACGTCGGAGCTCGACGGTCTTCCGCTCGGAGATTTATAGACGCCGGCTCGTCTCTCGATATTTTACGTCGGAGCTCGACGGTCTTCCGCTCGGAGATTTATAGACGCCGGCTCGTCTCTCGATATTTAACGTCGGAGCTCGACGGTCTTCCGCTCGGAGATTTATAGACGTCGGCTCGTCTCTCGATATTTTACGTCGGAGCTCGACGGTCTTCCGCTCGGAGATTTATTAACGTCGGCTCGTCTCTCGATATTTAACGTCGGAGCTCGACGGTCTTCCGCTCGGAGATTTATAGACGTCGGCTCGTCTCTCGATATTTAACGTCGGAGCTCGACGGCCTTTAAGGCTAATTTTGCCGCTGCCGATCGGCGGATACGTTGGCCATCCTTCGAATTAATTTTGTTTCCTGCATTACAAAGACATGGACTACCGACATACAAAAATTATTTACATTCGTGCACCTTTCACCCCGCCCGATAAGGCTGGAGATGATTTGCACTCCACGGTCGATCCAGCTGCCGCCCGACTTCATCTTCCAGATAATATGCACCCGAGTGGAGCTTTTCAATTACTCTGAAGGGGCCCGCCCATGGTGCCTCCAGTTTGCCAACGTCGCCGACCGGCTTGACTTTCTTCCAGACAAGGTCGCCAATCTGGAATGACCTCGGGATTACGCGCCGGTTGTAATTTTGCTTCATTCGTTGTCGGTACGCCATCAGCCGAACGGACGCCTTGGCTCTTTCTTCATCGACCAGATCCAGCTCCATATTCCTCCGCTCGGCGTTGCCCTCATCATAACTCTGGATTCGGCTGGACTCGACGCCTACTTCCAAGTGAAAGGGCGTGACACCTGTCCCCTCCTTCGGAACCGTTCGGATGGCCCATAAGACGCTCGGTACTTCATCCTGCCAACTTCCTCCCAAATGGTCGAGCCGAGCGCGTAAAATACGAAGAATTTCTCGATTGGCTACTTCGGCTTGACCGTTGCTTTGGGGGTAGGCCACGGACGTGAAGTGTTGCTCAATTCCATAGCTCTTGCACCAATCTTCAAGTAACTTTCCTGTGAATTGCCGCCCGTTGTCGGACACCAGTCGACGAGGGATGCCGAACCGGCAAATGATGTGTTGCCGTATAAACTTCTTGACCATCTGCTCGGTGATCTTGGCCAACGGCTCGGCTTCCACCCACTTGGAAAAATAATCAACCGCCACAAGCAAAAATTTCCGCTGCCCGGTCGCCATTGGGAATGAACCAATAATATCCATTCCCCATTGATCGAACGGACATGAAACTATTGATGCCTTCATTTCCTCCGCCGGTCGGTGGTTGAAATTATGGTACTTCTGGCAGGACAGGCACGTTGATACAGTCCGAGCGACGTCTGCTTGTAAAATTGGCCAAAAGTACCCGGCCAGCAGGATCTTCCTTGCCAGCGATCGTCCGCCCGGATGTCCTCCGCATGATCCTTGATGAACTTCTTGGAGAATGTACGTCGCGTCCTCCGAGTTCACACATTTCAACAGCGCCCGAGAGAAAGCCTTTTTATAAAGCTGATCGCCGATGAGTGTGAACCGACCGGCTCTCCTCCTTAGTATCTGGGCTTCATACTCATTTGATGGTGAAGTGCCTGAGCGGAGGAACTCTATGATGGGTGTCCTCCAGTCGCTCGAAAATGTGAGGCCTTCCATCCGGTCGACGTGCGCCACCAACAGAACTTTTTCAATTGGCTGCTGAATGGCGACCGGTGTTATCGAGCTCGCGAGTTTGGCTAACTCATCAGCTGCATGGTTTTCTACTCTGGGTATCTTCTGGATAATAACTTCTTTAAAATCGGCCTTCAGCTTCTCGAAGGCTTCAGCGTAGAGCTTGAGCCGAGCACTGTTGATTTCGAAGGTACCAGAGAGTTGCTGAGCGGCCAACTGCGAGTCCGAGTGGAGCGTTACCCGACCGGCTCCCACATGCCGGGCAGCCTGTAAGCCAGCTATGAGGGCCTCATATTCTGCTTCATTGTTGGTAGCTTTGTAATCCAGCCGGACGGATAAGTGCATCTTCTCTTCTTGCGGAGATAGCAACAATACGCCAATACCGCTCCCGATCCGAGTGGACGACTCATCCACATATATTTTCCACATAACTTCTGGCTCTGGCCTTTGCACCTCAGTCACAAAATCGGCCAAGGATTGCGCTTTGATCGCCGAGCGGGGATGGTATTGGATGTCAAATTCACTCAACTCCGTCGTCCATTTAATGAGCCGCCCGGACGCCTCTGGATTCAGCAATACACGTCCGAGCAGACTATTGGTCTTGACGATAATGGTGTGCGTCAGAAAATACGGTCGAAGGCGCCGAGCGACGAGGATCAGAGCAAAAGCCAACTTCTCGAGCCCGGTATAACGAGATTCAGCATCTTTCAAAATGTGACTCAGGAAATACACCGGCTGCTATTCGCCGCTCGACCATACAAGTGCTGAGCCTACAGCATGCTCAGTTGAAGATAGATAAATATAGAGTGACTCTCCTCCGATCGGCTTGACAAGTACAGACAGGGAATTAAGATACGTCTTTAATTCTTCAAACGCTCGGTCGCATTCTTCATCCCACTGGAACTTAGTAGCCTTGCGCAGGATCTTGAAGAATGGTAGGCTCCGGTCGGCAGTTTTGGAGATAAATCTGGACAATGCCGTTATCCGACCGGTCAAACGTTGTACTTCCCTTGTATTTCTTGGGGGCGGCATGTCTTGTAGAGCTTTCACCTTGCTGGGGTTTGCTTCGATTCCCCGCTTGATCACTATATATCCCAGAAAACGTCCTCCTTTTACTCCGAACAGACACTTCTGGGGATTTAGCTTGACTCCATATTTGCGCAGTGTTTGGAAGGTCTCCTCCATGTCTCTGAAGAGATCGGCCGCTCGGATGGATTTGATGAGAATGTCATCCACATATACTTCCAAATTCCGTCCAATCTGCTCCTTGAACACTTTGTTCATCAAGCGTTGATAGCCCCGACATTCTTCAATCCGAACGGCATCACATTATAGCAGTATGTGCCGTCAGCTGTCACGAAGCTAACCTTTTCTTGATCCGACCGGGCGAGCGGCACTTGATGATATCCCTGATAGGCGTCGAGCATGCATATCAACTCGCAGCCGGCCGTGGAGTCCACCAGCTGATCAATTCGGTGTAGGGGATAAAAATCTTTCGGGCAAGCTTTGTTGAGATCCCGAAAATCTATGCATACTCTCCACTTGCCGCCCGGTTTGGAGACCAGCACCACATTAGCCAACCAGCTGGGGAACTGGACCTCGCGTATATGCCCGACCTCCAAGAGCTTCTCAACTTCCGCCCGAATTATGGCGTTCTGCTCGGCGCTAAAATCTCTTTTTCTTTGCTTCACTGGCCGGGCGTCCGATCGGATGTGGAGCTCATGCTGCGATATGCTTGGCGAAATTCCGGACAGCTCATGTGTCGACCAGACGAAGACATCATGATTTCTTCGGAGGCATTGGATCAGCTCCTCTTTCTGCTGTTCCTCCAGATCGGACGCAATAAAAGTCGTGGCCTCCGATCGGGTTGGATGAATCTGTACCTCCTCTTTTTCTTCATAAGTTAAAGAAGGCGGCTTTTCAGTAATGGCGTTTACCTCGACCCGGGGCGTCTTCCGAGCGGAAGTGAATTCCGCCCGGACCATCTCAAAGTAGCAACGCCGAGCTGCTAGCTGATCTCCTCGCACTTCTCCCACTTTGTCCTCCACGGGGAACTTGATCTTCTGATGGAATGTTGAGACGACCGCTCGGAATTCACTAAGCGCCGGTCGTCCTAAAATTACGTTGTAGGAGGAGGGCGAGTCCACCACCACGAAATTTGCGGTCCGAGTCCTCCTGAGCGGCTCTTCTCCTAGAGAGATAGCCAGTCGGATCTGTCCGACCGGTAGAACTTCGTTGCCCGTAAAACCATAGAGCGGGGCCGTCATGGGCAACAGCTCGGCTTGATCAATTTGTAGTTGATCGAAGGCTTTCTTGAATATGATATTGACGGAGCTCCCTGTGTCAATAAAAACGCGGTGGATTGTATAATTCACTATTACCGCTTTGACGAGAAGAGCGTCGTTATGCGGTACTTCGACTCCTTCCAAGTCCCCGGGCCCAAAACTGATTTCGGATCCGCTCGCCCGCTCTTGGCTGCAGCCTACTGCATGGATTTGGAGCTGCCGGACGCTCGTCTTTCTGGCTCGGTTAGAGTCTCCTCCGGTCGGGCCGCCAGCAATAACATTGATCTCGCCTCGGGAAGTATTGCTTCTATTTTCTTCCTCCCGAACGGACGGTCGGGACCGTTCTCTGGACGCTCGACGATTCTCTCACCTTGGAGAACGATGCCGGTCAGGAGTCTGTTGCTGTCGTCTATCAGCTTGCGTCCGATTGGCTTCATTAGCTCCTTGTCGCGGGTCAACTGGGGAAGACCGCCGTCCAGCCTTCCGGGGCGCAGGATGAGCTACGAAGGGAAGGCTTCGACAATCCCTTGTGTTGTGAGTATCCGTCCTGTGGATAGAGCAGAACATCGGGGTCCATTTCTTCTTTGGCTTGGGCCGAGCGGCAGATACCTCTTGCACATGGGATCGGACATGGGAGGCTCGGATTGTTTCGGCCCTCGGTCCTCTGGGCGGCTGATGAGCGGCATGCTGTTTCCGCTCGGGAGGCGAAGCCCGCTCGGTTGGAGCTTCTTTTTTCCTAGCCGCTTGCGCCTCTTCGACGTTGATGTATTCGTTCGCCCGGTGTAGCATGTGATCGTAATCTCGAGGCGGCTTTCGGATGAGCGCTCGGAAGAAATCCCCATCCACTAGACCTTGCGTGAAGGCATTCATCATGGTTTCCGAGGTGGCTGTTGGAATATCCATGGTCACTGTGTTGAACCGCTGGATGTAAGCCCATAGCGATTCACGGGCTTCTTGCTTGATGGCGAACAAACTAACGCTAGTTTTCTGGTAGCGTCGACTGCTGGCGAAGTGGTGGAGGAAGGCCGTGCGGAAATCCTTGAAGCTAGTGATTGATCCGTCCGGCAGTCTCCGAAACCACCGTTGAGCCGACCCGGAGAGGGTGGTGAGGAAGACTCGGCACTTTACTCCATCTGTGTATTGATGGAGAGTGGCTGTATTGTCAAACTTACCCAAATGATCATCAGGGTCGGTCGTCCCATTGTACTCGCCGATCGTCGGAGGCGCATAGTGCTTGTGCAGAGCCTCTGAAAATTGGCGATTGATCCGCTCGGGCGATGCGTCCGCTCGGGGGGCTTTTCCTTTTCGTTCATCTCGCTTAGGCATTTCATCCGAAGAAGACCCCCTATCTCTCTGAGCTGGTACGGCTTCAGGGGTGCGGAATAGGGCTCGATGAAATGCAACGGTAGCCGGTGGTGCTTCCGTTCGACCACCAGACGCTGATGTTGCTTGCTGCTCCGGCCGCTCGGCTGCGGCCTTTTGTTTTTGCTCCACGAGCTTCGCGGCCCTTATCTCGATCAGAGCGTCGAGTTCCTCATTCGAAAGCGTCACCATGTGCTGTCGTCCAGCCTCGTCCATTGATTCCGATCGGATGCAGGAGCGTTCCCACAGACGGCGCCAAATTGATCCTGTCCGAACCAGGAGTCGACGGACTCTGGGGACATGGCGCTCCCTACTGGATCCTCGAGTGCTCCGGCGAACCTGTAACGAAACCGAGCTAGGAGGGGTATCCCGGCGACGGCCCTCCGACGCTCAAGTCAGGTGAGGAACAACAAAGAGATGGCTTCAGAGATCTAGAATAGCGTACCTCCGGTGAACAAATGGAGGCCTTATATAGACCTCTCGAAGGAGCTTGGGTGCGCCAATCGAAGCAATCTCCTGCTTTCGACCATGCCCAGGTATGGGTCTGTCATAAGGGCATCCATAAGGCCATACCGCTACTGTACCGACCTCTCCATGATGTGACGACGAGATCCTCCAGCGTGCAGACTTGTGTACGACCTAATCATCAGACACCTTTGCTGACGTCCCATATCCCGAGCCGAATGAATAGGCCGCTCGGCTAACCTTTGTATCCTCGCCCTTATCCTGGCTGAGCGGACCACCCGCTCGGCCATGTCCTGAGCCGAACGGACCACCCGTTTGGCCCTTCAGTTCCAGCAGGGTAGATACCCGCTCGGCCCTTCGGTTCTCCCGCCTTGGCGTCGGAAACCCAAACCCATGGCTGGGTTATCTCTGGCTCCGCTCGGACCTGCTTAACGTGGCCATTACCCGTTTGACCAGCCTTCCATCCGTCCTTAGGCTGGGACCCTTCAGGAAGTGGGTCCCCCATTCTTACCGCCGGATCAGCAAGTGTTAAAACTAGTTATAATTCTAATCATAAATGTAAATTTTATTATTTTAAATATAGGATACTAAGCTTAAAATAATCCTTCCATATTTCTTCAAGAGTCGTGAATTTCTTATTCTCAAGATCTCATCCAAAACCAGAGTTATAACGCATAAGCTTTAAATAGTTGTTATACCTCAATTTGAACTACTTTAAACGACTTTGATATTGTGTGAAAGTCTTTTCGATTGCAAGTTTTTTGTTTAGAGCTGGCAATATTTTTGTTTCTATGGTTTTTTTTACTAAAGACTCCACTTCTATCACGCCATCCTTACGTGGCAGCCTCAACCATGAGTTTTAATAATTCGTTGTTCTCTTCAATTGTCCATACATGTATTTAGATTACCAATCTCCCATTGGTAATATTACTTAAATATACATAAGATAGAAAATAAATACATAAATATGAGAATATGGGAAAGTAGTAGGTAATAAACATATAATCATGTACCATTCAAAATCACATGTCATTTCACATATGTTGCTAAATATTTTATTCATGGTAACCATAATAAAACATGAAGATTTTTTAATTTTTCTCATTTTAATCACACATTTTCTACCAACATCCAAGATCTTGTATCTATTAATATTTTTTTCACCTATTAGCTACATGATTTCTTCATCATCTCATCAAGAAACAAAAAAAAAAATAACATGCATATGACCTTTGATTATTTTATCATAATAATTCTAAAATTTTCATGAAAAACATACTTTTAAAAGTTGACAGTGAGTACCTCAACTGTGTAGTTTTTTGGAGAGAAATGAATGTCTAATCTTATGAGAGAAGAAAGAGAGGAAGAAAATTGATGACCATGATGAGCAACGACAACAAGAGAGGATGAAAAAGAGAGGAAGAAACTTAGATATGGAGAGGATATCAAGGGAATTAGGAGAGGAAGATGAAAAGAGAGAGTGAAGCTGATAGGATATGATGGGGTGTCGTCGGCCTTCACCGGCGACGACTACAAGGAATGGGCGGTGGTAGGGTCCTGCTGCAGGTGTGCGTGTGAGAGGCTTAGAACATCGAAGAGGTGAGAAAAAGAAAACAAGAGAAAGACGCTTCGATTAAAAATATATAGAAATTTTAAGGGTGAGTAGATGACTTTTTAAACTTGTACTAAGTGTTGTAAAGTCTGTATCCAAAGAATTTTTAAAAAATTTATGAAAATATATTGAAAGTTTGGATTACAAAAGATTTTCATAGAGTTTTAAAAAGTCAAGTTTGAATACCACATGACTTTTTAAAACTATATAGAAATTTAATTTGGATAGTATTCCTATCCAAAAGCAGAGAAGATGATAAGCTGGGGATGTGATTGGAAAGTTGACTAAGCGAAGACTTCACGTGGTCCTGCAATACAAAAGTGTTAGTGTTAGGCTGAAAAGGGGTCTCTGTCGTTAGCCCTCCAATGCTTAAGTCATTCTCCAGCGATGTAGAGAGTAATAAGAAAACTATAGTAAAGAGCGTATAGAATGATAAAGTTGCGCATACCTCCACCTGTAGATGGGAAACCCCTTTTTATAGTATCACTGTAGTGCTCGTGCAGCCCCCGCGGGCTGGATCAACCGGTTAAGGCGTGGCATCCTTGCACAATGAGTCGAAGGTCCACGGACGCGCACTGGATGAATAATCTGGGTGGGCTGTGTTAAATTCCGGAGACACCACGCTTTACCCGGGCCAGCATTCACCGCTGATTTACCTCCTTCTAGGATCCCTGTGGGGTCAGGCCTAGGGGACCGCTGGGCGGCGGGACCCGCCTTTTGCATAACTGTAGTGCTCGTGCATGTATCTCAAAGCATCTGCACGTTTTCCTAGGTATTTTAGGAAAAGACAAATGAAAAGTGTCCTTGACACCATTTCTTAAGTAGGCCATGCAACTTTCTAATGTGACGGTCTGGAGGGTTTTAAAGTACGATTTGCCTGCTAGACATGCTTCGCTATCAGCGATACAAACTTACACAAGGATACGATGAGAGAGAGTAAGTGGGTCCACATGCGCCCAACCTTTCGCATGTCCATGGCCCAACCTGAGTAGTGCCGGACGTAGAGCTATCATCCTGCTTTTCACTTGGCCTTACAGCTGTTGGAGGGTTGTCTTTTGTCTGACCGGACATACCTCCCGCTCGATGAGGACATTCGTCTAGGGAGTCGCTGCTTGTCTGTTAGCCTTAGTCGCTCGCTTTACGAGACCGCCCGCTCAGGCATGGCTTGTGCAAGCCGTTCGACTTAGTTTATCTGCTTCATAGGGCTGGACCTTTGATTGCTCTAACTTTAACCTCCACGCCAGTCGCTTTCTCCTGTTTGACTCGTTACTGGGGCCTCTCTTCAACACGACATCACATCAGATAGTATTAGATTTTTATGAAATTTATAAAAGTCTAGATTGAATAGACGTAGACATTTAAAATATATTGAAAGTAATTAAAATTCAAGACAGAATACATCCTAAATTAATCCACAAAATCTGATATAGTTTGACAGAGAGAAAAATACTTCTAATTTTTTAAATTTATATCATGCACAGCCCTATTTAGCAATTATCTTTAAAATATAATATCCTTTTATCATTTAATCTTAGAGTCATAATGTTGTAGTAAATTTAAAATTATACCAGGTATGTGACAAAGTTAACCCAAAATTAAAACTATTAATATAAGGGTGTTTCATCAAGCCCAACTAATGCAGGCGTAGTTAGCCCACAACAAAGCCCACTATAGAGTTTTAATTGTAACTGAGAGCACTATAAATTTGTGGGTCTGCTAGGGTTTGGTCCTTCTTGCTCGATTGAGGGGTACTTCCGCCGTCTTGTTGCTCTCTAGCTCTCGCTTCGACCATGGTATAGAATGGGAATTATCTTCCCATCTATCTTCCTTTTCTCCGAACAACATAACTTGTATTCATCCTGTATTTGCTACATTTTTTTTTGTCTTTTTTTAAATCTCTGACTCTGCTATTTGAGTGCTTTTCATTGTTTATATCTATGATTCTTATCTTAGGTATTGAGTTTGTTTTATGAATCCGCAGTCTGGAAGAAAGAAGACCAGGGAGCCCAAAGAGGAAAATGTGACGCTTGGTCCGACTGTACGAGAAGGCGAGCAAGTTTTTGGCGTCGCCCATATTTTTGCGTCATTTAATGACACTTTCATTGTGAGTCTCGATCACTTAGTTTCTGAAAAATCAGATTTGAAGTCCTCATTATTTCATATTTATCACTAATAAAGCATCCTTTTTGATTCCGCAGCATGTGACTGATTTGTCTGGAAGGGAAACACTTGTCAGGATTACAGGTTTTCTTTACCTCACTACCATAATCCTTCTATTGTGAGCAGGCTGGGTGGTGTTTTATTGCACTCTAGAGTTTGTTTATGAGCATAACTATTCCATGATTTGCGATATTAGTGAATTACTTTTCTATTTCATGTACACTTGTTCACATGCAGTCTAACTTTATTTACACTTAAAACATATTACCCTAGATTTATTGTTTAGTGTTACTCAATATCATTCTAAAGTATACTTGATAAGAAGCTGATTTTCTGTTTGTTTTGAAGTTAATTTAGTTTTATCCTCTAATTTATGAAAGTGATAATGTAAAGATATGCTGTATAACCTAATTGTATAACCTAATTTGTGTTTTTTTAATATTTTCTGTTTGTAAGTGTAAACTAATATTTAGATTCTTTGTTGTTGATAATTTTTAACAATTGTCTTGAGTTTTAGTTTTGTTAGTACTGTTAAATGCTAAATATTTTTCTGAAGAATGACTCCATCTGCACCAACCCACAATTGATATGCTATACTTTTTGATACCATGTGCATTTTATGAGATGGATAAAGATAAAAATAGGCCGAATTAGTATGATATGTATTTGATGTGTAGATGCAATGGTATGTAAGATAGAAAATGATGGTGTTGATAGTAATACCAGGCATTATCATGGTTTAAAGTGTTGATCATGATAGCAGTTTTCGTTATGTCTAATATAGTAACTGTGCTTTGTCCTTTCTCTCTAGATATTCTCATTTAAGATGGGGAAGTTTGTCTTTATACGAGATCTTAAATTGACTCTTATGTGTGCATATCCTTTCAATGTTAGATTATAAAGCCATTTTTTTGTAACTCTTGGTTCAATAGTGGTTGATTTTGTTACAGTGATATATGATGACCATAGCAGATAAACATAATCTATGTGGATTGGCAATTTGTAAAAAACAAACAAATTATTTTCTTTATTTGACCATTTAATTTTATTATCATCTATCATCTTTATGTTTATATATTAAATTTTTTTATGGATCAGTGTTGTATGATAATGACATTTCCTTTATGCAGGTGGTATGAAGGTTAAGGCTGACCGAGATGAGTCATCTCCATATGCTGCCATGCTTGCAGCCCAGGATGTTGCACAGAGATGCAAGGTCTTCCATTTAGCAGTTTTATATATCAATAATCATGTTTTACTTCACTTTTTTCCTTGATTTATTTTGGTTCCTTTCTTGTTTCTGTAGGAACTTGGGATTACTGCTTTGCATATTAAATTACGTGCTACTGGTGGTAATAAGACCAAAACACCTGGTCCTGGTGCTCAGTCTGCTCTTAGAGCCCTTGCTCGTGCTGGGATGAAAATTGGTCGGATTGGTAAGTTGATTCTTTGTTTTGTAGACATTATGTGATTGCAGTAAGTAGGTGAGGAACACAAAATTTGAACCTCATTTGTCATTTGATGATACATTGTCTGTTGTTGGATTTATCTGCATAACTCTTAGCTAGAAGTATCCAACTTAGGTAAGATTTTAAGTGAGACATATGGTTTTGAATGTTTCATGAAGGGCTTTTTGAATTTAGTATATTTATGCAAGTTGAGAAATTCAAGAAGTATATTACTATAATTTAGAAGCATTTGGGAATGAGACAGTTGAATCAGGTCTTTAGGTGCTGATTTTGAGGATTCGGACTTGCTTTATGTTCATTTTGTGATTCTTTTTATGCCCATGACCTATCCTTCCTGCCCTTCATTTTGTGTGATATGTTTTGCAACCTTCTCATGCCTCATCTCCTCACTTTCCTCTTCATCATGGCCAGTCTCCTCCAGTCACTTTATTGTTAGAAAATTTTCATCTCCTCATATTATCAGACCTCTGATGCTGGTTCTTTATCTTCTCTTTTCCCCTGCTTGTAATCTTCATTTGAGGATGATCAGTTTGGCTTATTTACCTGGTTTTTAATATCTGTGCGAGTGTCGTTCCATGTTGACTCGGATAATAGGAGGGAGGAACGATGAGTCTGAGTACCAGAGGTTCTTAGCATGCCTAATTGTCAGACATTGATCTATATGACGTTTGAATTGAAAATTTTCTAACTGCCTTTTTTTTCCCTCTTTGCTATATTTCTCTAGTTTCTACCCATGTATGTGTATGGAAATGATGCCCTTTGTCATATCTAATTGTTACAAGAACTTATTCTGTTATTGAGGCCTTGCGCCCATTTTTTTCCTAGGCAAGCTATTGTGGTTTTCTCAATTATTTTCTTCATCTATCAAAGTTTCATGCTAAACCTAATTTTTAAGCGTGATGACATTATTGGTTGCTCATTGCAGAGGATGTAACTCCAATTCCTACCGATAGCACGCGCAGAAAGGGAGGAAGAAGGGGGCGGAGGCTGTAGTTTGTCACCGTATCTGCATCAAGCTTTTTCATTAGCATTTTGGAAATCAAGGTCTTTTGTTAGCATTTTGGAGATTGATTTCGGATGTACTACAATAGCTTAGTAGTTTCTCATTGATAAGATATGGAGCCTTCGCTACGGACTTAAAGCTTGTGTTTGTACACCGTTTGGATTCTTCAACTTATCATCTATGTTTCTATCCTCTTTAATAATTGCTATCATTAAACTTCTCTATCCATAATACTCTTATGTTTGTTTATTTAAAACATATATATATATATTTAAATTTGAAAATGTTCCACTTTGATGAGGCTTTTTCGTCCTTTCCCACCTGGAGAACCAGATACCGGTGTGATTTTGAATCCATAGATTGTTACACTGAAAAAAGGCGATCTCGAAGCTGTTGTCGATATAAAGTCGCTGGTAAATTTCAAATTGCCTGATGGGTTACTGTCGGAACTAGATCGTTCCGACGCGTTATTTTAACTGATTCAAATTATAAGGACGACGCGTAACAATCCAGCCACTCACTTACACCCCCACTCTCCTACTCACCGCATGCCCCACCTATCAGCGGGGCCCAGAATATTTAAAAGCCTCATCGTATGGTTATGACAATGGGTACGGCGATTGAGCGTTTGTTTCGACGAACGCGAGAGCGCCGTCCCAAACCGGTTTCATTTCAAACGCATGATTTTTAATTCATTTATTTATTAATCTTTGTACTTTTTTTTTTTGGAGTTCTATTAGTTACGGAAGGAGGAAGGATCGGAGGCTCGGAGCGAGTGGCGGAATCTGATGGGTTGCATCTCCTCCAAATTGTTCGCCGGCGTCGACCTTGGCGAGGACGTCTTATTCGATGAGGTCGATAATCCCGACGCCGGAGGCGTCTGTCCTAACCATTTCGTCTCACTCACCTCTACCACCTACGGCGCCCTCAAACTTGACTATGCTGACGAGAAACCTACCGTCGAATCCGAAGCTCTTCCGAAACGGAGCGTCAGCGAAGAGGAGGCCAGGACGCCAGATTTCTGTCCGCAACCTGACGAGAAGGAGGAGGATCGTCCTTCGGAGGTCATCGACGCACAGGAACTCATGGGGGACCTCGCCTCCGAAACCCCCAGCAGGTCTCCGGCGCAGAGGAAGAAACCCCCGAAACCCTCACCGCCGATGCACCGTTCTCCGGAAGTTAGGACCTCGACGTCGCCCGCTAAGCCGAGGAGGTGGCCCATCGGAAAGGAGAACACCCCATTGCGGTCGGAGCCCAAGAGGTCGCATTTCGAAGCGCACCGTATCGCCGATCCATTCCGTTCCCTGGACAACTCGCCGTGGATCAGCTTGGTTTCGGCGATGTCGAGGAAACGTACCCCCAATAGCGAAAAGTGCAAAAGATCCGAGAGGGGTTCCGGTGACTCGCGGTCGAGGAGGAGCTTGAGCCCCCTGTTCGACCCCGAACTCGTGGCTATGTTCGAGCTGCAGCACTGCGAGGAGGGGAAGAAGATTACTACGAGGGCAGCGCACGGTAAGGCGTTCGAAGCTGCAACTTTGCTTCAGTCCTACGAGCGCAGGTGCCCCGGGGGAGGCGAGAACGCAGTGGTCCTCTACACCACCACGCTCAGGGGCATCAGGAAGACCTTTGAGGACTGCAACGCGGTCAGATCCCTGGTGAAGTCATACGGCGTCCGCGTCGTGGAGAGGGACATCTCCATGGACTCCGGGTACAGGGAGGAGCTGAGGCTGCTGATGGGGAAGAAGGATGTCAAGGTCCCGTCGGTCTTCGTAAAGGGGCGCTGCATCGGCGGCTTCGAAGAGATAGCAAGATTGGAGGACGAAGCAAAATTGGAGCCTTTGCTGGAGGGCTTGCCGAGCGCGGTCAAGCGGTGCGAGGGCTGCGGCGATCTGCGCTTTGTCATGTGCATGGACTGCAATGGCAGCTGCAAGGTGTTGGATCCGAAGAAGAACAAGGTGAAGTGTGGAGAGTGCAACGAGAATGGCTTGATCCACTGCCCCATATGCTGTTGACAACAGATTTTTGCTTTCGAGGTTCGTCTCACTCACTCACTCACTCAGCTTGTGCGTCGTTTAGTTTGATGATCTTATCTTTAAATTTCAAGAAGACGTTGCGGTCCTTGGCCGAATCTGAAATGGATTTTAATTCTCCATTCAAAACACTCAGCCGGGACCAAAGCCCAGGCCACAAAGTGGAAGGACAACTTGCTCTCCGTGTCCAAAGTTAGCATGCCAAACTGCGTCGGTCACTTTCCTGAAAGTTCCACCTGCTTGCTAGCATACAAATTAAAAGTCAGAATGCATATAGATAAATGAAAGATCATATTCTCTATTGCAACATCCTTCAAGATCAGAATGCATAATCTTCAAGATCATATTCTCCGTTTGTTTCCCACCACGCATTCATTTGAATACGATGGTGTGCAATCACATCGCCCCCAAGCTCGAAGCTCTAAGCTAGAGAGCCTCCTCCAGTCCTCCTCCTCCTTCTTCATCGAACTCCACCCACACCATGCTTATCGTCGTCTCCAACTTCTTCCAAAATGGGGCGCCCCAGGAGTCCTCCTTGTCTCCGCTGCTTCCTCTGTTCCCTCCTCCTCTAGACAACGTTGGAGCTCGACTCCTCTGTTCCAACGAGGCCACCTCCGCCGCCATGACGATCCGAACGTACGGGTAGTCCAAGTTGCTCTTCCCAATCACGTCGACCTCTCTCCTCTTGTAGCTCTCGTAGAAATCACGGAGGCTCGGCGTTTGCGCGCACGCCTTGCGCATGATCGCCACCGTCGATCTCTTCGATGGCTCGTCAAGCTCCGGGTAGGCGGCGATCACCGCTTCCACATCGTCGGAGAAGCTCTCGTACACCCTGATGCTCTCCCTCACCACAATGTTGAACGCCGACTGCATGGCTGGGCTCGCTGCCGACGCGTTCTCCGGCAGGCAATCCATCGCCCGGTCGAGAAAAGTTTGACACTTGCGCAGGCTGTACAAGGCCCACTCTGGCGACGCCGCTGCAGCCGAAGGTATCTTCGCCGGTCGCAACCCGCCTGCTTGATTGATCGCCCACCCGATCCTCTCCTTGAGGAACGCCGCATAGCCGAGGAGGAACCCATTTCTCTCCGCCGCACACCGGGCGGCGGCGAGGTCTACCCTGAGCTCGCCGCAAGCCCACATCCCGCGCAGGTCCTGCTCGAAGTGCCTGTCGCCGCCGCGGAGCAGACGGTGGAGCAGCAGCAGCGCCTTGAGCGCCGCCGCATCATCCTTCCCCCCGCCGGCGGCCTCTAGGCGCGCGGAGAGCCTCCGGGAGAGGAAATTGATGGACCCGGGTGCGTTGGAGACGAGGAAGAGGATCTCGTGCACCCGCTCCTCGCCGGCGTCGTGCTTGCCGCCTTTGGTGCACCGGGCCAAGGCGGCCTCGATCTCGGCGAGGATGCTCCGGTCGCCGGCCATGGCCCGAGGCCCGATTGCTCGGTCGACGACCGAGCTCAACGCGGCCAAAAGCTTGCGCTTCACCTTCATATCAAGAAGATTAACTAGCACTAAAATAACTAGTAGGAGTGCATGCTGAGATGCTGCTCGTGAGGATGAACCTGGATGAAGAACCACCTCTGGGCCAAGAAATGAGACTTTTGTAAATTATATTCCCAAGTCAACTCTTGGTGGGGAGAATCAAGTTCTTGGGGAATTGGATTCTCATGCATCAAAATCTTCCTCCATTGGCATGCACAATTGAGTTTTACTCAGGGACTCGATTCCCACAAACATATCTCATTAAGAAAGAGAATTTGGGAGGGGAATGAAGGAGAAATTTCAAAAAAAAAATCTTTGGGTTTGCTTGTTTACTCTCCCACTTGGTTCAGTAATATTCCCCTACTATATAATTATCCTCATGTCGGTTGACTCTGCACTAGTTATTAGCAATTGAGAACGACACTTGGAAAACAGCATATTAATATGTGCAGATCAAATCCCTTAGAATTTGTTTGATAAGTCGGTTTTTATGTTAGACGAAATTGCGAGCTTCTTTTGTGGAAAGAGAACGACTGATATGGATGTTCAGAGCTTTTCGACTGTCTATCCGATTTGCATGAATTACTAGAGATAATAATTGGAAAAAGGAAACAACTGAAGCATATCAATGTTCACTGTTGGAGAGCGCTCTCTGATTAACATGTCTATGCATCAAGATAGCATTTTTTTTTCTGCCTTTGATTTATCTCTGTTTACCAGTTTTTTCTTTTCCAATTTTTTTTCTTGAAGAAAACAGGAGGGTTAGTTCCTGTTTTCATTTGCAAAATCAGATCGACACATTTCATTTTATTCTTCTAAGAAGTCTATATTCATAAGGGAATTTTATCTTACCATATCAGCAATAGTCATTTGATTTGAAAACATGCTGATTGTGTCTTAAAGCTGAGAAAGCGGTTAGGTGGGAACGTGACTCTATGGTTGACTAGAAGAATACTCCACAAGGTCTTGCAAAAGTAAGAGCGTGAGTGCTAGGACAGGGAAAGAGTCTCGACGTTAGCTTTTCGACGCTCAAATCAATCTTTAGTTCAGTGGAGAAGAATAATAAATATAAACAGTAGCTAAGAGTAAGTATAATAATGCAACATCGTATATCATCACATGTGGATGGAAAACAACCTTTTATAGTACCATTATAGTGTTTGTGTACACATCTCAAAGTATGCGCACGTTTTCCAAAGTGTTCTAGGAACAAACAAGTCAAAAAAAAGTCTCTAACATCTTTTTAAGCGGAAACGTGAATATCTGATGTGACAGGCTAGAAGCTTCTAAAATACTATTTGTTTGTTGAACATTCTCTGTTGTCGGTGACACAAACTTCCAAAAGAGTACGGTAAGATATGTAGGTGGGTTTCGCTATAGATCTGTCGGAAGTCGCTCGATCGGGGCATCTTCAGCTCGTCCTTTCCGAATGGAGCTATTGGTTTGTTCTTCACTCGGCCTTACTGTTGTCGAAGAAACACATAATGCCTGATTGGACATAGACCTAATCAACCAGGGCAGTGGGTCGGTAACTTTGTACTTGGCTCTGGACCTCGACTGCACGTGGGGAGGATGACCATTCGAACAGTTCGCCCAATCGGCTCTTGAGGCCTGCTCGATCATCCACAATCCGCGGTTTCATCGTCCATCCAACCTTGTGACTTTGACTATCTAATTTTGACCATCATATCAGTTGATCTTCACTGCTTTGACCTATATTTAGGGGGCCATCTTCCTCACCGTATCACATGCATTCAGACACCATTTGTTAAGATCGAAATAGCTTTGAAATCACTTTTTAGATATATTAGCATCCTCTATCGTCATTTTTTAGCATCAACATTATCAAAGAAACACTGTTATGAGCAATCTCAGATAAGTTAGATGCTCAAATCCACTCTCTCAATTCATCCTTTAAGACTAGATATCAATGCGTCCGGAACGTTGAATCACCTCTTCCTTGAAGCCAGCTGACAACATCTTCATCTCCCGTAAAATTAATTTAAAGCACCCCACAATAATTGTAGCACACAGAAAAAGGCATGAATAATGGTTTAATATCATTCAACCGAATGATCTCTAAAAAGATAATACAAGTTTATCTTATTTGACAATGAAGTTTTGAAGGATGGACAAAGTCCATTGCCCGCATCTTCTTATGAACTCAATTTTGAACGATGGGCAATTTTAGGGATTGGGTACTCGAAGCAAGGTTGTCTCTTATGTTGTTTTGATATGGTCGTGGAGGGCCGGGTCTGGAAAGGAACAGGAGATAGAGGACGAAATGGCAGATAGCTATAGGGGAGAAGAACCTCCACCATCCCAATTTGTATGGGAGCTCCACGTTCAAAACACGCACGTTTCCAACCAGTGCAGTGTACCTGCACCCACACAGATTAATTCATTGTGAGAGAGCAAGATTAAATCCCAGGTCCCCGCCGCCGATCGCATTCAAAAGAGCTGGGTTTGAGCTCACAGCAATGGAAGGCAGCCCCACTTGGTGAACCTCAGCTCAGAGCTGCTACTACTGCTGCTGCTGTTGCTGGTGCTTCTACTACTACTACTACTTCGTGCAACTATTTCATGATCATGAAATCCCTGTTGTTGCTGTTCTTATTCGCTGCGTCCTTGTTGGTGCTCCCTCTCATTCTGCCGCCATTGCCGCCCCCTCCCTCTATGCTGCTGCTCCTTCCCGTCGGGCTTCTGGTTTTGCTCTTGCTCTTGGCTTTTGTGCCTTCCGACGTGCAACATGTTGCACCCTCCTTCTCTCCCTTGTAAATAAGCTTAAATGGAGCATGTTTGTCCCTGAGATGGAAGTCTAGAGGTTTAATCCTGACTTAGCTTGTAACCGAGTGTCTAACCTTCTCATACGTTATTCAACTATCCTAGGTCAATAATTATCAATGACTTATTTCATTCGTGTTGATCTGAGGATGAACTGGAGGAGACACGAGAGACGAGTAAATCGTCTTTTGTCACCATGCATGAAGCATGCTTTAAAATATATATATATATATATAGTATTATTATTTTGTGCATTCATAATTACATATCATGTCCGTTGCAGGAGGATCAATTTGGGGGAGAGCCAAATCCAAAAACAAAGGAATGTTTCGATCATTATTTTCAATTTTATGATAACTGAAATTGCTTCGCGAGCTCTTTCAATTTGAACGGTGTGAATAGCTATTAGAACATCAACAATATTCGATTGCCTATTTTGTCTTACCTTGTACAATATGCTTACTTTGTTACATATTCACAAGACAAATGAATCCATCTAAACTCTCGAATTCCTTTAATTTACTTTTTAAACTTTGTTTTTAATCAACACATGTGTTCAAAAACTACAATTATATAGGTTAGTGTGTGCACTTATGTGTCAAGACATTGCTTATGTATTTTATGGATAATTATTTTATACAGATAAATATTTATCATTAATTATTTACTGTTTTGTACTTATATGATTAATGATAAAATCCTATAGAATAATGAATATATTATTCTGAAATAGTCTTTGATTGGATAGATATCTAGCGAGGACATTGATATCTAGATCAACACTAAGTATGACTAGGCCGAGATAGACTGAGGGATGTATATCTAAGTTGCATTTGGAATGTCTTGACTTTAGAGGTACACTAGACATGACCCACTTAAGAGAAGACTATATATTAAGCATCAATCATCTTTCCTCTTATGAACGAGTGTAACTGATCTTTTGACTTGAGACCTTTATTTATTCTATGCGTGGAGTTATGTGCTTTGACACCGTTAAAAGTAATTTTTAATTGGATTGTGATTAATACGGTAGTTGAGTGTATAGCAAAATATAGAGAGAATAGTGTTGAGTCAATAGAGGATTCATCGCTCTCTTGAATTAGGAGTTAACATTTTGGCGGCTTGATAGAAATATTAGTGGCTCAAAATATATGGTCATGGGAGAAATGATTTATCATTTAAGAGGAGTCGATTATATTTTCGAAATCAAGTAAAACAATTAATTTCGTAATGATGTATAATATACCGAATTAATTGGGATGTAGGTTTAGATGAAGAGACTGAATTACATAGTAATCAGTTCATAGTGGTTTATAGTTTATGATCGATATTAATTTTATCACGTTGAGTGCCTAAAAATTATTGCTAGATGGTTATCTTAGTCTTTGTATAAATTTACACTCATTCGTGTATAAAATCTAGAGGGTCACATGCATAGCACGTAGACATGAACATTATTGATTATTTTAGTGGATGCTAAAATTAATTAATTAATTATTTCATAATAAGAATTAATTGGATTATTAATTAATTCTGAAATATCTAAAGCTAATCTAGATCAATATCAAATATGAATTTATTTGATACAAAGAATAGAAAATTTAAATAGCCATAATCATGATGATTAATGGAGAATTCGAGGAGTATCATAACGATGATTAATGAATAATTCAAAGAGTCATAATGAAGATCACATATGAAGAATTTATGAAGACTATAACTCTTCATCTTTCTAATTAATGGAGATCATAAATGAAGAATTAATGGAGATCTTAATTCTTTGTATTCCTTGGTAGCCATCCTCGGAAAGATTCAAGTGACGAATTCCTTCTCTCCATTTCTCCCTCGTCAACTTCTTCTTCACTTTCTTCCATTGAAAGAGATCGGTAGTGCTTCCAAGGTTTTGTCGATCCAAGAGGCTAGCACCTAATGAATCATATCAAATTCGTGATCTAGTGCACGTGAATATCGCTAGAGGAGTCACACGTGGGACTCTTATCCGTTTGTGATATCATTCAAGCTTATCGAGGACTCGAGATATATTTTTTTTATAATTTTTGTGTAAAACTATATATATCATGAAAAGATTCATAATTCAATATATATCTTCCGTTGCGCTTCGAACCCAACAATGTACACTAATAACATTTTCATACTTATATTTATTTTAGAATGCTTTTGAGTTTTTTGATGCTGCTAGTGCTAATCACGTCCTAGTTGTACATTTGAAAATAAAAAGATATGTTTGACAACCTTCCACGAGAGATGGCTCATCAGAGATTACAAAGATAATTATTGAATTAAAATCGAAATTCAACTTTAATTTATACGTTGAGTAACATAAAATCTTTAGGCCGTTAAGAAAGGAAGCAAGAGTTGCTTGAGATAATTTAGTTGACTGAAAAATTGGATTGCTTTGTATGACCGATTGCTAAGTGCCGAGTCATCCAACCGTCGAGTCAGTCAAGTGACGAGTCAATCGACTGTTGAGTGTCGATTGTCAAGTCCGAGTGTCAAGTCAGGGGATAGGCAAGTCAACATACTACTGAGTGCCAAGTTGAGTCAACTGACTGCTAAATCATTGAGTTAGCTGAGTCACCCGAGTGTCACGTTGGCGAGTTGCCAAGCCTGAGTTGGACAAGTCCGAGTCACCCAAGCCAAATAAGTGAAAGAGCATTGTTGCGTAGTCGAGGATTAATCTTGAGTCTAAGTGATGAGTTCCTGAGTGCTCATAAATAAAGACGTTGTACCTGTGTTTGATGTAATTTACTTGAAACAGATTCATCCTCCTTCGATTATGTTTTGGGATTATGATGAACGTTCATTTTTCATGATACAATAACAAAATCATGTACATAACCAAGCATTGATTGTTCGTGGTAAATTGAGAAAATACCTGATTGTTATTATGGATAAACTACTGAGCAAAAAATGCACTACGGAAAGATGATTTGAGGGAATAAAGGTGAGGAAAAATTTTGTTATTTTCTGCTTCTCAGTATTATATCCCGTTGCTTATGGTTGCAGCTTTTACTCGTCAAGCTCAAAACGTTAGTTGCCAACCGTCAATAATTAATTGACGATTAATGCATCCATTACAACACTTCATAAGTTCTTATGATAAATATTGATTATTCCACTTGGATAAATTTTTCTCCGATTGATATGATATTTGATGCTCACAAGTCATACTCATACTCAATACAATTTGAGTTTTGAATTTACACTCCTATGGATCCACGAGTTTCTCTCCAAATATTTGTTGTTTATTATAATATTTATAAATTCATAAAAACTAATCAATATGGGTTGAAATCCTCAATATTATTTTATACCTTTTTTATATGTATGTAAAAAATAAATAAATTAACTTTATTATTAATTACTATATAAGTCCAAAATTACCTGATTTATTATTAATTACTATATAAGTCCAAAATTACCTGATTTATTATTAATTACTATAAAGTCCAAAATTACCCGACCCAAGTTCGAATTCGAGCCGTTGACTCGCTTCTCGCACCATCCTTCTTGTTCGCTGTGTATTTTGCTTGACTTTTTGTGCTCCTAAGTTCCTACACACTTAGACACAAGGCATCAAACACAAACAGAACCTAACTTAACTCGGTTGATCACATCAAAACTATTGCAAGGTACTTACAGCTAGTTCCTCTTCATCTACTGAGATGCAATTTTTACGACATGAAAATGAAGAACTGCGCACTCAACTAAAGTCAATGGATGTGAGGATGACCTCTATAGACCAGTGGAAGGCCGCTGAAGAGCAGACGAGAGGCGAGGAGGATCATATCAGAGCCGCACATGATGAGTATAATGAAGCTCTCTTTGCCCGTATGTGAGCAATCGTGGCTAATTTTGTCCATACCTAGACACCACATGTTTTTGAGTCACAGGAGTCTTAAGACCCATCAGACCGTGGTGATTAGCTTTGTTTGAGGTTTGTTCAACTACAACTTAATTTTTATTTATCATACATAAACCATGCAAAATATATTCAGTTTTGATATTCTGATCTGCTCATTTCTAAATATTATATTACTATATATTTCAGAAGTCCTTATTTACATATTCATCACGACCATCATCATCATCATCATCATCATCATCATCTTTTTTCTATCCAAGTATCTTTTTTATTACATGTAAAATTAATTATACATATATGAAAAATTTTGAATTATATATCAGTCTAATCATAATTTATCGTATTTAACTTTCTGTAAAATTTTATATTATTAGAATTCTTTAGAGTATTTGTTATCATGGCATAGATTTATATATTTGATTCTGTACATTTAAATTGAGATATAGATATTTGTTTCTATTATTATATTTATATTTTATTTAGGTTGTGTTTGTTTCTATCTATTTTTCTATCCACCAAACTATTTATTTGTTTGTGATATATTAATTATCAGGATGTGTGAATTATTAGAAGTATGTTAGTTTGTATGTATGGAATGTTATGATGTGTAAAATGTGATATTTGTATATAGAAATGTTATCGCCTGTGATAGTTTTATATAGATATGTAAATTGTAAATAGGTAGATCTCGTATGTAAAATCTCCTGATACGGGTAATAGCGAATGGACCAAGAAAATGACGTGGTAGTTTTAGTCAAGAGAAGGTGCTAGTCAAAATTAGAATAGAGTGGTATTCTATACCTGGTTCTGTGGATTGCCCAACATCGAAGTTCTTGGGTCATGCTCGCGTAGCCCTAAGACAAGATGATCGGATAGGGTCAACAGGTTACAAACTCGGTCAGATATAAAGAATATAAGGCTCTTTGTGTGCACTCGGTCGGGCAAAGACTGGATGGGCTTAATGACACTTAGCCTTATAAACCTCTTAATATATGATCGGTCGGGAGAAGGATGATCGAACGTAAGACTCTCTGTGTGCGTTCGATCGGGTAAAAGGTCGCCCGGGCTTAAGGACATTTAGCCTTATAAAACTCTTAATATACGATCAGTCGGGCGAAAGCTGATAGAACGTAAGGCTCTCTATGTACGCTCGACCAGGCAAAACGTCGCTCAGGCTTAAGAGCACTTAGCCTTATAAAGCTCTTAATATATGATCGGCTGAGCGAAGGCCAATCAAACGTAAAACTCTATGTGTGTGCTCGATCGGGCGAAAGGTCGCCCAGATTTAGGGATACTTAGCATTCTAAAACTCTTAATAAACGATCGACCGGGCGAAGACCGATCCAACATAAAGCTCTCTGTGTGCGCCCGATCGGGCGAAAGGTCGCTCGGGCTTAAGGACACTTAACCTTATAAAGTTCTTAATATACGATTGGCTGAGCAAATGCCGATCGAACGTAAGGCTCTTTATGTGCGCCCAACCGGGTAAAGACCGGACGGGTAGAAGGACACTTAGTCTTGTAAGACTCTTAATATACGATTAGCCGGGCTCAGTGTCCCCAACTTCATAAATCTTCTCAGGAACGGTCGACAAAGGTGCAAGTATGCATGGCCCGAGTAAGAGTCAATGGTGAGTAGGATATTTAGCCCCATGTGAACCTCCAAGAGGGTTCGATTGATGTAAAGATATTATATCTATTTCCGTTCTGCCAGACAACTGGACGGTCGAGTTTAATGTTCTTGATCTCATTGACTTTCATATGTCAATTGAATCTAAGGCCACCCAGACGTAAATGCAGAATATTTTCATACGGAGTTCTGAATATATTAATAACAGACAGTCTATCATACAACTCAAATACGGTCGGCTTAATGATCGGTCAAGATACATTTAGCAGAGGGTAATCTAACCATGTGGCCGACTCAATGACTAGTCGAGATGGCCAAGATATATCTAGCAGACAGATAGTCGACAACGTTCCAATAGCCTATCAAACTTGTCGGGGAATATTCCTTCGAGACTTCCTCATTGATTGATTGGTTATTGCAGCATACTCCTTCAATCACTTCATTGAAAGCCTACTACAAAAGTCACAAAAGAGGTACATTTATGGGTCGAAAAAAGATTCCTCGGATGATTATTGCACAAGGCCTAGGCTATACTTCTTCCATCTTTTAATAAACTTTGAGTCGTAGACCACCTCACAATTGCGGAGGTTATGTGAGGTGATATAAAAGGGAGAATCCTCTTCATTAGTAAGGTACACAAACATATTTTCGTGTGAGCACTTTCTCTACTGTTCTTCATCCACCTTCTGGATCGGTACTGACTTGAGCGTTGAAGGGTCTAGCTAAGGAACCCCACCATAGTCTTAGGTCACTAACGCTTTGTTGAATCATCGGAGTGTGTGTAGGACCGCAGAGGAGTTTCATCTTGGATTGAAAAATCTTCTATCAGTCAACAAATCATCTACCAGAACCAACACACCATCTCTTTAGCCATTATATAGGATTAAATTTGACGATGTCTTTAGGAATCTTCGCCTAAATCTGAAGCTTAGAGATGGAAAAGGCTGGAAAACTCACTATTGTTGCTCTAACGCCAGAGGAATTAAAGATGATTGTCGAGGCTCGAGTACAGAGAGCCTTGCAACAACAATAAGCGAACGCTGGTGGCATTATACCGCCACCAAATCCGACAGCGTCAGCAACCACGCATCAACGAGAGAGAGGCATTCAAGAGGAAGGCCACACTCGTCTACTTCCTATGTCTCTTTCACCAGTTCGGCGCCTCCAAGCACTCTTTTGCTCACCGCCTAAGCAATTGGGCTGGGGAGAAGTACTCCAAGAATCTTCAGGAGAAGCACCTTTCCGAGACAGGCGCAAAGGGAAAGTTATAGACAATGATAGCTCCCCTGAGCGAATCACTACCCCTTTCTCTCAACAGGTACTGGAGGATCCTTTGCCAAAACACTATCAAAATCTAAACATCGGAGAATATTCGGGAATAACTGGTCCGGAGGATCATCTTCTCAAATTTGAGAATGATGCCCTTCTTCAGCAATTCACGGATGGTGTCAACCAAGTCCATAGGTCATAGGCATTCTTGAATTCTCCAATTCTGCATAACACTTTATTAGATAACTTTAAAATTTGATTTATTACCTTTGTATTCACTTCTATGTCTTGAATGGATCACCTTAGTGTCATGCCATAGTCAAAATCGCCCTTTATTACGAAGCATTCCATTTGATGCTTCCATATTCTGAAATAATTTATTTCGTATAGTGGAAGTTCATGGATGCTCATCAACATCTCTTTGTGCATTAATTCTTTAAATACCCCGAGTGAATTTTGATGTAATCAACCGGGTTAAGTTATGTCCTGTTATATTTGATCCTTATATCTAAGTATGCAAGAACTTAAAAATACATGCATGAAGTTGAGCGAAAGACACAGCTAACGATAATGATGGCACGAGAAGCAAGATAACTGGCTCGCTGCATTCAAGGTGTTACGGAAGGGTACACTGCGGAGGAGAAGGACACGCGCGACGCTTCTGAGGGACGAGAAACTAGAGCGGAAAACTGCTCGAGGAGAGAAAGACAGGAGTTAGGTTCAGGTGAGCTCAACTCTAGATGGTCAAAGCATCACCCAAGTAACCAGAGCTGAAGATCGAACAAGTCAACACTGTGTTGACTTGTCCAAGAGCCTGGACCATGTCCAAGCACCCAGACTCTAAGCACCTGGACCATGTCCAGGTGCCTGGACTGCCTGGCACAGCAGGGGAGCTTCGGAAAGCCGTTGGTGCGAATGACGTCAAATGTCCACGTCAGCAACACTCCATGCGCCCGGACGTATTCCAGGCTCTTGGGTGAGGATAAAGTTTTATTTTCAGACCGTTGCATAGCCATTGCAAGCAGATAAATGCACCACTGGGGTGCCTGGATCAAGTCCAAGCGCCCGAAGTTGCCACATCAGCAAACAGCTATTTTCGACCAATGGGCCAACAAATTTTTCTAGCACAATACAAATTAAAAGAAATATCCCAAGATTTTATCTTGGAGTAAGTAGTGTAAAAGGAATAATAAAAAAAAAGTATTGCGACAAAAAAAATAAAAAAAAAAAAGTTTGATTCAGTGGTTGCACTGAGATCAAACTCTCATGGCTCTAATATCACTTATAAGAGCGTTTGCACATGAGAGGAGGGTGAATCACATGTTTTAAATTTTTTTTTTTCGTTTTGAAGTCTTTATCAAAAATACAAGCGCACAACAAAATTGAAAACACAATGAAAACTCAGTCTATTTACTTGATTCAGAGCCCCAACAACTCCGACTCCAAGAGCCCAAGATCCTTCGGATCATATCTATGGGTGATCCACTAATACTCTCTTTCCAAATAACTTTTGGAAAGAGCAGTCGAATATAATATGTAGGGTGTTGTAACAGTCTTACAACTATCCTAATGCAATTAAGTACACAGTAAAAGAAACTTGTAATCGACAACATTTCGTGTTGTCGATGCGTGTAGGTTGTCCGAGACGGCTTTTTCAGTTAGCGTAGTAGCATGGAGATTCGTAGAGCGCAACGAGTAGTCATAGTAGCTTGAGAAAGTGGGCGTTCGAGTTGTTATCATGCACTGTTCAATGAGCTTAATAGACATCCGAAGCGCCTCCAACACACTTGAGGCGCCTTCATATGAGCTTATCTGATGCACGAACACTGATCTTCATCTAGTCTGAGGCACCTCCACTCAACCAGAGGCGCCTTGAGTCCTACCACTCCTCGACACGACGACTTCTGATCCATGTGTGCGGAGGTGCCTCAATCCACTTGAGACGCCTCCAACGCCGATTGCACGAAGCCTCATCCTCCCTGCCTGAGGCGCCTCCATCCACTTGAAGTGTCTCCAATCATTTGAGACACCTTGAATACTATTCATTCAACTTCAGTTTTTGCTTTAAGCTCCTACAATATAGATTAGTCCAACCTGCACAGTTACAATACTAAGTTAGCATAAAAGTGCATGAACACATAATATTTATGACTTAAATCCAGTCAAATCTTATCCAAGATCTAATCTTGATTTCACCTTACTTGTCTTCTTAACGTGATTTCTTGACCATTAAGACTTCCAGCCATATGCCTCATCTGAATTTCAACGAGCGATTTAATCCTACTAATCTAACTGGGCTTCCTACTAGTTGTCTAATCCTCTTTGATCCAACTGAATTTCCTGCTAGCCATATAGTCAACCCTAACTCAATTGGATTTCAACCTAGTATCCTATACCCATCTGGTCCTCCATTACCCAATTGGATTCATACCCGTCAAGTCCTCTCTGACCCAATTGGAATTCTACCTAACGTCTTATTCTCTGAATTTATCTAATCTATCATCTTGCATACTTAGTTCAAGAGATTAAATAACATTGAATGTAATTTTAACCTTTGATATACAATAAAATCTATATTTAATTATTAGTATAAAATTTTCAAAGAGAAAAATAATCTAAGGAAAATGAAAACAGACAAATCAATTGAAGTAACAAGATATCCTCAATTGTCTCTTTAACAAAACAAAGATATATCTAATGCCTCTAACAAAACAAGCATAGTTTCAAGCATAGTAAGCTCTCTGCAGTAGACAAAATAAATTCGTGTTTTAATTAACCTAAACAATCCATCACACCTAGTATAGAAAAACAGAAAGTCATTCAGTTATTTTTCTTCCTCTTACTTCTTCTTGGACCAACTTCATCACCTCCTTCAAAAACATTAGCCTCAAGTTGCTCTTCATCAGGTTGCTCTTCAATAGCTTCAGGTTGCACTTCTTTTACAGTTTCATGTTGCTCTTCAGTAGCTTCAAGTTGCACTACATTTGCTACTTCAGGTTGCTGTTCATTAGCTTGAGGTTGAACTTCATTAGCTGCTTTAAGTTCCTCTTCATTAATTTGCTCTCCATTATAATAACCACTTTCTGGAATATCTTTATACTTGTTCTCCAATAATGCCATTGTCTTCGACATTAAGTGCACCGTCTCATTCGTTTCCACCCAGAACAACATCTGATTTTTCTCAAGCTCCTCCAATTTTATTTTATAATCTTCTTTTAAATTTTCATATTTCTGCAATTTTTCTACTTCAGAAATGCAGTGCAAATACTTCTTTTTCTGATCCATATATTGCATACATTTAACATCTTCTCTTTCTACCCAGATTCTAGCCATCTCACACAGACGTGACTTGAAATCTGCAATCACAATTT
Source organism: Zingiber officinale (assembly GCF_018446385.1). Lineage (NCBI taxonomy): Eukaryota > Viridiplantae > Streptophyta > Magnoliopsida > Zingiberales > Zingiberaceae > Zingiber > Zingiber officinale. Next base: position 14,744 of record NW_024589934.1, on the reverse strand, counting down.
AAAATAACATGTCAATACCAATTAGATAAGTTAAACCAAAATGCAAATATACACATACACATGAATTCAAAGTGCCATGATTCATATTTGCAAAAGAAAAAAATAAAATAAATTTCATACTAACCCAATGCGGGGGGAACGTCAGGGGATACGTGCTCACCAAGCCTCAATCTTTCACGCTTCATCGTCGTTTGCAATTTAATTCACCTAAACAATAAACATGAAAGATTAATCCAATTCAAATTCTCTTAAATTCTGAAATTAATTATTATTTCTAATATTTATTGATTTTTTCCCGTATTTATTATCAATAAATTACAAATAATGCAAATTATTTATTTCAATATGTTGAAACCAAATTTCTATTTGATTTTTACCATTTAATTAGATGTTCAGTATAAAAGAGACAATGCAATATATTATAACACTTAATATTAGTTTATCTGTTTAATTCTATTGTGAGTATTTTTTTATTAATTTAAAATAATTGGATAAGTCAAATTTATTTAAATCTTAATTTATTTAATGATATTAATTATGAATTAGAATCAAACGGTAAAATACCAATGTGGCTTTTTGCTATTTAATTATTTTTTTGTTATGCCCTCCACTGAGTATATATGCTCCTTGTATGTCAAATAAACTTCTTTTGCAAGAGAATTTTATCTTTTCATAACATTTTTTTAATATTATTGATTAATAAGAATATTCTATTATGTAATTAATAAGAATATTCTAGGAGTCATGTGAGGTGCATCTTTGATGTTATGAATCACTTTAATCCATCCACATTTTGATAAAACTACTGCTTGTTTTCATCACTTTGAAGCACACTTGCAATCAACCTCTTTTATTTAGTATTTATAAGATGATAGGATTTGATTAGCTTTCTATTGTTTTTACCTCATCTATCTCTATTTCAACTAAAGTTTGAATGAAATGCTAAGCCGTGCTCAAGGCTTGCCCTCTAACTAAAAACAACACAACTTCAGTACTATGTCAAGTTTTGATTGGTGTTAGCAGTGAATTTAAGGTGGAAGGAGGAAAGAGATGAAAAAGGAAAAAGGAAAAAAAAATTCTTATAATTTATCATAATGATATAATTTTGCCATGTTGCTTAATTTGAGATTTCAAACCATGCTCCCAATATCATCACATAGACAAAAGCAGGGAAGAAGGAAAAAAGTAAGCCTTATTCTCAGTTCACTGGTTGGAGATTTACACAAGCATAGAGGCTCTTTTTCTTTAACAAAGAATAACTGAAAAGTTTAATAATCTAAACAACAACCTTCATTTTGTTATTGTTAGTGATCGTCATAGTTTTTATAACCTGAAAGCAGCGGGCTCCTTTCATGGCTGGAAGGCTTCCAATAAATAGACATGGTGTTTTTTAAAGAGGCCCTTCCCTATCTCTTATAATGTCTTTCTCTCTTGCATCCAACTATCATTTTTATCTTTATCTTCTTTTTTTTTATCTCACCCTTATTGACTCCCCTACATTATCTTATTTTATTGTTTTTTTTTTTTGCTTAGCAGTTGCCAAAGATATTGTCACATTGTCATTGTTAGAACCATGCCATACCAAGGGCAGGAAGGAGAATATTTAGGATAGTAGTATTACTATAAAATTTTATTTAGAGTAAAATATAATTATTCACAAAAGAATCCAAGAGACTCCTTTCGATTTACTTACACGGTGCAAGGAAAAAATATTTGTTGTTTTGGCTGTAGCACAATTTTGATAAATACTAATGGTTTGTGATGCTTTAATATGACAGAGCATCAGATTGTTGTTATTTTCATTCTTTAGGTATTATTTATACATTCTAGGCACATAGAGCTTAATGGAAGCATACAAATTATGTAATCAATCCTGAATAGCTGGGACACATACAGCTTGCAGAAGATGATCATAAACCTGTGCAATCTAGGATTTTCCATTTCCGAGCGTATTAAAATTTTTTAAATATCATGAGTTGTTTAGGATATAGATGATATCTATTCTTTGATAGGTTGTCGGAAATTTAACAAATGTTGGGGGTATGTTTATGAAAATCATGATATTTGGTTCATTGTAAGCATTATGATTGCTTGATAATAATTTATCGGTACAGTTTAGTGTGACTAACAACATCATATTAGGGACCAATTTTAAAACTCAATCGCTAATAATATAATAAATAATTAAAATTAAAACAAAATTCCCATGTTTGATTGTTATCTAATAACTTCCCATCATTATCTATTAACTTCGTTCAATTGTTAATTAAAAATTGATTCGGTCATTAATTAAATTACAAACTCCCATGTGCCTGGGAGAGTTAATACTATTTGATACCCAACCCCTTAAACTTTGTCATCAAAACTTTGAGCCAAAGTAAATTCATAGAGAATTTTCACAAAACAATTTAAGATCTTTATATGAACATTTTCTTTTTCATATATCCAATTACTTTCTTAATCCATTGTCTCCATTCACTTTCTAAATTCCCGCTCAACTTTTTTCCAACTGCCCCATATATATAGACTTAATCCTTTGAGGCTTACAATATGTTGTAATTAACAGTCCAATAAATTAATTAATCTAGCCAACCAAACGCATCCTAATTAAATCAGTCTTTTACTTTAGTTTGTTAAAGAATTGACAAAATTCTTAAATTTAGCAAATAACCCGTGACAAAAGGCCTCTATACTCAATAAAAAATGACCATCCATGGAAACACAGAAAATACACATTCATAAGTTTTTCTGTTCTTCTTCCTGTTAGACAATCTTTTTGCATCATTTTCCTCCTTAATTGCTCTTCTAATTCGATAGCTCTCGAGCATCAAGATGGATCCTGAAATGAGACATATTTTACTCATTTTATTTGGAATAATAGGTAATTAATTAAATGTCAATCATTCACTCAATCTTGATTTATCGTTGTATCTTGGGAAATTAACGACTCACGACAACCTCTAAGCACAGACGGAGATAAGACGAATATGTTTTAAGGACTCAGGAGCACTAACCTTCCCATCGGGAGTTGACACTCGACACTCGGCACTCGGGAGACAACACTCGGATTCGACACTCATATAATCAAACTTGATAGTAAGGAGTCAGCACTCGAAGTCGACACTTGAACTCAACACTCTGACTCGACAGTTGCGACTTGGGAGTCAGACTCCGGAGTCGGACATCCAAGGCAACCCAATTTTTCAAGTCAACTCGATTATCCCAAATAGCTCTTCCTACCCTACTTGACACCTCATCTCAACAGATAAGTTGAAATTGATTTTTATGTAATTTCAATTTAGCTAAAATTCTCCAATATCTCCGACAAATTGTCCAACAATTAAATCCCATGTTACCAAAGCATATGCCAATTTTGAGTGTGATCGAGAAGATAATTATTGCATTTGTTTATACTCTTTTAATTTTGTTTCTTTTTCTTTTTCAAGAAACACTTTAGTGCATGCGAAGAACCGCAAGGTTAGGGGATTTTTATCATTTGATCCAGAGATTGATAGAACATTTAATAAGATTAAGAAAACAAGTAAAATAGATCTTAATCAAAATCAGAATCTCCCCATGATGAACAATAATAGGCCACTTGATAATTATGCATCGCCAAGTGTAAAAGGATTCAGATCTATCATTGCCCAACCTACAATTAAAGCAAACAATTTTGAATTCAAGCCAACCCTAATTCGTATGTTTCAACAAAGTCAATTCAGCGGGACACCAATGGAAGACCCAAATCTACACTTAGAAAATTTTCTAGAAATTTATAATACTTTAAAGCAAAATGAGGCTCCTACGGATGTTATCCAGCTTATGCTGTTTCCATTCTCATTGCGGATCAAAGTCGAGTTGTGGCTATCATCACTTCCCCATAAGTACATAGCAACATGGGATCAATGTGAACCAAGATACCTCAACAAATATTACCGACCAAGAAAGATGGCTTGCATAAGACACATTATGAATTTCATGCAAAAGGATGAAGAATCATTATTTGAGTCTTGGAACATATACAAAAGCTTAGTGCAACAGTGCCTTAAAATCATGGGCTTGAGAGATGACTATTTATTCATACATTCTATAATGAAATTTCATACACTGCTAAAGTATACATGGACTCAATTGTTGGAGGAGCCATAATGAACAAAATACTTAAAGAAGCTGAGGAGATTATTGAGAGCATTACATTTAACCATCATCCGTGGGCAAATGAGAGGAGTACCCTTTGGGAATTTTAGAGGATGTGTGTGTGCAAATTGGTGATATCGTCGTGCCAACTGATTGTGATATTAAAAATGGAAGAGGAATCTCGCATACCCATTATTCTTAGAAGGTCATTCTTAGCCACTGCCGGGGTAATTATAGACATGAAAAATCATAAGCCATTATTTGTGGTGGAGAGCAACAAGTTGGAATTTGATCTCTCCAAATTGTCAAATGATTTCTATGAAGGAAGATTAGGGGAGAAGTAATTCTGAATATTCAGAGGTTCATTATGAAAGACTCCTGAACACACTGAACATAAAGCCTTTGAAACAAAACAAATAAACTGGCCCAACAAAAGCCCCATCAGGATAAGAGATTTTTCAATTTGGATTAGTTGGGGAAGGGGAGAGGAACCCCTTCAAAATGAAGAGGTCATGCTAAAGACTTTAAACAAGCGCTTCTTGAGAGGCAACCCAAATCTTCTGTTTCTTAAATTTTTGTCGGTTTTATTCGCAGATCTTTACTTTTGGAGTATTTTAATCAAGTCGTTTTGTTTTGCAAGTCATCAAAAAAACATCGAAGTGAAACCAGTAGGAGGCTGCCACGAGGGCTCGTGCTTACCAGCACGGTCCGTGTCCGATTCTGTTGAAGTAACACAAGTACCCGTTCTCTAACAAGGTTGTGTAGGCAAAATCTTATTTGGCCACCGGTTCTATTAAAGCAACACAGGTACCCATATTCTCCATCACGGATCGTGGTGGGCAAAATTTGATTTAGCCAAACATGACACGGGCACCCGTGCTCGCTGGCACGACCTACGTCGCACAAACCCTATTTAAACACCATCCATGCCCTAGCCCACCACTGCCCGTGCTAGCCCAAGAATCTCTCTTTATTATTCATCTGCTTCCTCTAGGCCTCATTCTTAAGCCCCTCCCTTGCCTTAAAATCTCATCTCCACTCTCCTCTCACAAGATCACAACTTCCTTTCCCCTAAGTCCCTACTTCCTTTTGAGATTCTTGAAGAGAAGATGAAACGATCAAGGCAAGGAGAGGATTCTACTTCCAAAGCAAAAAAGGAAAGGAGAAGATAAAGGAAAAAGCGCAGGACGAGGATAGCGATCCTTACGGTATTGTTTTCATGAAGTTCAAAAAATACGTTTTAATATTCTTGTTAAACGTAGGATTACACCCAATAGGTACATAGATGAGCAAGCTATAGATGTTCTAGGGATTAAGGATAACATATCGTGATTGATCAATAAAGTAGGTTGGGACGAGTTGATGAGCATTCGTTACCCCACATACACTAGGACTACCCTTGAGATTTTGAGTTCATTAGACGCTGAAATCCTAACCGGGAAGAATTGTGACGCAGGGAGGATCATGTTCAGATTGTTTAATTGTTTACTGATGATTATAGATGGGCGTTGAAACAATTTAGTTACCATTTCAGATTTCCAAATGGAGGGGAGAGGAGCACGTAAGAATTTTTGTGCCATGATCTTTTGGGAGGAATTGCCAGGGAAGTTTGAATATGACCCTCAAAAGCTAAAGCGACTCATCTTCAAAATCCTATCCTCAGGTACATTCATAGAGTGATGGCCAATAACATATTTAAAAAGGGTAGTTAGACTTAACGAACTATTGTGCCTATGGTGTATGATACATGGAGGGAATATTAATTATTAGGCACTTGGTCAAAGTTAGGAAAGCCCCTTTGAGGAAAATAATAATTGATGGGTATATTACTCATATAGCTAATAACCTTGAATATGACTTGGATGGTTTGAAAATGGTAAAGGGTCATTCAAGTCTTGGCATTGGGGCGAGTCTAGCTGCTAGGATGCTTGTCAATGATGGGAATTCATTTGGTTTTGTGCTTAAAGATCGAGCACCCCTTAGGTCTACCCAATATTGAATGCACTATCATAACCAACCCTGATAATTGGACGTCGAAATGAATCCCACCAACCCTGATAAATCGAAACATAAAGGGTCATTCAAAATGAAGTATAATATGCATGAAATTGTCCTTTAAAGCATGATTTACATGTTTGATGATGCCATTGGTGATTCATATCTTCCTATTTTATAATAAAATTTTACAATAGCGTTGTTGAGTTAATTTGGTTTCACCATAAGCCTACTTGATAATTTGACCATTACACTTCACTTAAGGTTTATCTCCGAAATGTAGATTTAGTACAATAGTCATCATCATAGATGACCATTTTCTCAGCATTTTAGTTACTCGGTCAGATTGTGTTAGCCCACTTGAAAAAATCAAAATCACATGTGAAAAGAAAGAGAAAAGAAAATAGAAGAAAATTTGAGAAGCAACAAATATTTAAGTAAAAGAAAAAGAAAAGAGTGCAATAACAGGATAGAAAAACAGTTGTCATGGGTGGCAAGGATAAAATGCCCCTTTGATACTGAGTTATGTTATTCGGAAACATTTATCAATTTCTCTCAATACTGAGCATGTCTTAGAATTTGTGTTGGGAAGAGGAAATGAACCTCTCATAAGGCAAGCAAGTGCCTAACGTTGGAAACCATGAGGACGCAATTGAATGACGGCTTGACTAAGATGGAATTTGAAACCTTAAGAACAAACCATGAACTGTGCACGTAACTAGCTTGTAGGCTTGGCGAAACTGATTGAGAGTCTTCACTTGACACTATTTGATAGGATTAGATGAATTCATTGAAGTTTAGGAAGAGTTATTCACATGTATTTTAGATATTGATGTTTGCTTGAGGCCAAGTAAAGGATCAGTCTGGGAGATTTTGATATATGTATTTTATTTACATAGGTTTTTGATACATTTTGACGGATCTTTTAACCTACATTGCATGCATATATTTTGCGATATTATATCTATATGCTTCGCTGTAATACATTTCTATCTTGGAAAAATGCTCGTGTGCTTTCCTTTGTTATGATGCAAAATGGCACGAAGACAGTGCTTGAAGATTAAGTTTGGAAGCCCCTACCCTTGCCGCGGATGCCTGTGGCATCTGGCATAGGTAGTGCCCCATTTAGTGACCTCAACCGAATGGCCCGTGCCAGCCAGCACAGCCATGTTTCATTCGGTTGGCATGTTCCACTCGACCGAACCAGCCATAGGCACCTGTGTCCGCCGGCACAATTCGTGGCTAGAGACCCTAGCAGTCGCCGAACATGACACGAGCACCCGTGCCCGCCGGATCTATCGAGTAAACACGATCTTGATGCAAAAAGCACGAGATTCATATCCCATGAGAATTAGGGGATGAACTGAAAAGAGAACTCAATCCTCCAACCCTTAGAGACCCGAGACGTGAAAAATTAGTAACGAAAGGAAATCAGTATGCAACGAGGAGTAATAGCTATCATAGATCTTAATAAATCAACTTCAATTCATCACCACGTAGTACGAAAGGGTTATTAGGGAATTGTGGGATTTCGTGATGGGACCTCCTTTGAAATGCAATTCTCAAGCTTAGTCGCTCTAAAAGTAGACAGTGAATTGGAATTGCTACACCAATGTAGTTTTAAAAGTCCACATCGAGTGCAATAAGGTAATCTACCTATATGAACCACCATTAAGGATAGGTCATCCAAAAATAAATCAATCATTTGCTAACTAAAACAAAAAGAATTGTCTTCACCGACTGAACTTTCTTATTGTGATCTGTCTATCTATTTAATCAAATCTCTTCTCTCGCTCCTTTCTTCACCTTTCCATTGAATTTTCTAGTTCTTAACACCCAAAACTATGATTAGTATAGACAATTAAATCTGCTTAGCAAGCTAATATTCAACTACCAGTCCTTGTGGCTGGATATCTTTTTATTACTTGACGACACTTCCGTGGACTTACGGATTTGCACACATCACCGGAAGATCCAACGGTCTGGCCTTCGCAGCTTGATCCGGCCAAGCAGATCTAGTAGCCCAACTGCTGAATGTTTGGCCTGTGCAACCCTATAGGGCTATGCAGATCTAGCGGGATGCCGAATCTGCCGTTCGCAGCCTAATCAAGCCGGGGAGATTTGGCACTTCAGTCTGGCGGCTGAGCCAGCCACCGGATCTGTACAGCCCTATCGGGCGGAGCCCCTACACGTTCCAATGCGCATTCCAACTCTGCACTTGTGCGGCCGGGCTGCGCGATGGGCCGCTGCCCTTGTGCGACCGAGCCGCAGGGTGGGCTGCTGCCCTAGCACGACCGGGCCGCGTTCTCAAATAGTTAAAGATTACCACTTTGATGAAACTTCATGTCTACCCTTAAGTGAAAGGATAACAGAGCAATGACAATTTTCTATCGATTATTTCACAAATATCTACGAAACTTCATCCCTACCCTTAAGTGAAAGGATAAGAGCAGTGGCAGATTTTTTTTATTAACTATATCTCAAACATATAGAGACCAATCTAAAACTCAATTTAAAGTTGTGTTTAGAATGAATAATATATATTTTTGCCTTCAGTGAGTTGAATTATTTTTCTTTTTTTTTTTTGTTATTCATAAGAATCATTTACGCTTGTTTTTAATGAGTTGATTCTTTGTCTCTTTTGTTTTTTACTCACATAAGCTACTATTACAGGAGTGTCTTGGTTTCCCTAACACTGCTAGCTTTTTCTCTGAACTGAGTAAACTTAGTTTTTAAAGGGATTTTATTGACTTGAACAAAGTTAAATTTTTGAGCATAATCATCAGAATTTAATTTAATCTCTTCACTTAGACTATGTCTCCGAACCTAGTTTCTTAACCAAGTTCTTAGACTGAGTTCAAAAACTAAGTTATATATTCTACATTTAGAATTTAGAGATTTAACCTCCCAAACAATCATGAGATGCTAAGTTCAGAAATTAGAACCTTCGTGTCCTTAAGTTGATTAAGTACAAAATTAAAATATTAAGTACTTAGTTTACAAATTAACTTTTATGCATAATGTTCAGAGTTGGAAGTCTATAGATTATATCATAAAAGTTAATCCACACTAAAATCAATATTTTATGTTCAAAATTCCAAGTTTAATTCCTAAATCTTAAAATTAAGCTGAGCTTAGCATTGGAGTTTAAGCTGTTGATTTAAACGTCCAGTCAAGTTAATTCACACAATAAAAAAACTTCACAGATTTCAAGTTTTATGTTCAGAGTTGTAGGTCCAGAGATTATGTTATAAATACTACAAAAAATTTAAGTTCGGAAATTAGGTTCTAAGTTTGCCCCTGAAACCCCAAATCTCTGAATTATAATCATAATGAGACTGAATTATGTGTTCTAGATTCAGATCCTTTAACCAAATTCAATTCCAGAACATATGTTCCAAGTTCATAGAACAAGCTCTAAGTTAAGAAAGTAAGACTCCTAAACTAAGTTGAGACACTAAGTTCAAATACTGAGTCATTTGTTTTAAGACTCTGTTCGGAAATTATGTTATTTGTTCTACATTATAACCAAGTTCAGAGTTCCATTCAACGTTCCAAGTTCACGTAACCATGAAATTAAACCTCCTGAAGAGATTTCAGAAGCTACGTCAAGCATTTAAGACCATAAATCAATTAATTCAACAGACTGAGATTTAGTTCAATTAAGAGACCAAGACATGAATAAATTGAGAGAATATGTTAAGAATGAAACTAAGTACAATTTAACTCTAAAACCAGTTCAAAATTATGTTCAGTTTGCAGATATATCAAGTTCATATGTAGATCAGATTCAGATATTGAATACAACAGACACTAAGATCAATTTATATAGCAAGAGCTGTTCAGACCCAATGTAATGTTTACATACTAAATCTACAGAGTTCCAAAATATTATTGAGTTTAGAGACTAACTCGAGAGACTGAAGTCACTTCAAAAGAGAAAATACATTAAATTCAGAGTATAAATTCAACTGGCTTCAGAGATTAAGATCAATGTATTAAGATCAGTTCAGAGTATAGATTGACAGATTAAATTAAATGGAGAAACTAAATCCATTTCAAAAATATGTACAATTCAAACCTATGTTCCGTTGTTTAAAAGCAAATCTAGTTCATAATTAAGTACACTTCAAAAATAAGTCCAGCTCACAGTGAGACTGAACCCTCATACTAAAGGTTGAAATCAAAAGTTCAGGTTCTAAGTCACAGTTAAGTATAACAATCAAAATCTAAATTTGTAAGGCTAAACTGTGCAATAAGTTCACGACACGAATAATATTCATTTAAAGGACTTAAATAGGAAATTTGAAACACAAACATAACAAGGAGTACATTTATAGACAATCTTAAATGCATACAATTCTAGAATTTCAGTAATTAAATAACTTTAATTAACAAAAACTAATCTTACACAAAATACAGTCAAGACAGAGAGGAGTAGGAACCGTAAAAGAGAACAAGAGGGGGTGTCAGTGTTGAATGGCTTCAGTTGTATGCACCGCACCCCTGCAAATCGCCAGTCAATAGGTACAAAGTTCAGTTAGAACAGGATCAGAGACTAAGTTTAAGTTCAAAAATCCTGATTCAAAGTAAATAGTAAGGAAAAATGTTTACAAATTGGCCAATTATGTTAACCTAGAATATTTTGTTCAGTTAAGATCCATGTAAAAAATCAACTAAAGTAAAGGCTACATTTAAATAGCAAAGCTAAATATTTAATGGTTAGTAACAATGTTCAAAGTACAAAAACACTAATAGCAAATCTAAAATTATACAAAAAAAAAAAAAGACTAATAGCAAAAGTTTATGAGAATAGATCTCGTTGAAGTCACTAAGTTAGTTTAACATCGGATATGTGAAAAAAATCAATGAAGTCATAAAATGAAAATAAAACAAATAAACAAAAACCTGGAGGGCAAGAAATATGCGTAGCACAGGAAGATATTTAAATACATTGTGTTCAAAATCAAATAATATAGATATTAATTATTCAAAAAAATTAGTAAGGAATGAATAAAACCTTCGTTAACGAAAAGAAAAATGCAACGCCGCTGCTGGTCAAGAGAGGTATCAGACAAGACAGAATGCAAAGATGCCAAGAAGCTCAATTTGAAACACAATGGTCGTTCGTCGGTATTTATAAAGAAAAATTGACGAATTACCATTAAATCGTGCTCCGTTGATTTGTTGGTGTGACTATTTAATGTATAGATCAAATGATAAGAGAATCCTCTACCTATAAAAAACCTCCCATACCTATGTAATATATACAATCAAATTTAAAACATCATGATCCCTTGAATACTTTACATAACTAATCTTAAATTCTTCAATCTTAAACAAGAAAAACATGTTCTTAATTAGAACATCTAAAAATATAAAAGGATAAATGAATTCATTTTTTTGAAAAACCTAATCATAAAGAACAGCTAAGAGCCATGGTGATGGCAAATAAACAAATGGTTTTTTTTTATGAAATATTGGCAGGACAAAAGGTGGTTAGATAAAATGAAAAAAAATAATAAGTATACCAAATTTTCTTGGCACCTAATTTTATTATAAAATTAACAAAATTATGAGAGGATTATTTTCCACTTGAAGCCCTAGGTAATCTCCTTACGCATATCTACAAGTGAGCAAAATTAGGACTTGGCCTCTAATTGATTTGAATATACTATAAAAACTCTAAGTCCACTTAACAATTTTGGCAGCAAATGTTATGACTAACTGTTAGAACTAACAAAAGTGACATGGTCTCATTATATTACACTTCTCTCTGATAAAATGAAAATCAAATTTTAACCTATTAAGCACTTTTAATTTATGGAGGATGTAAAGATTTTCTAAAATTCTAGTGATATATATAACCTTGTGTAAAGTGTTGAATTGTTAGGTAAACACGGTTTGATAACTTTTCAAAATCATCTAAATGAATATAATAACCAGTAGAGGAAGCAGCACCAAGAAATCTAACATTACTGTGCAAGTTGGTAATAGATTACGACACACAAAAATATCATAATTTGAAAGACATAACGATAAGAACCAAAGACAAACTAACAGCTCATGTGTCTATGCACCGACACTAACCAATTAAGTTTGACAGATGTAGAGCCACAGGCAACCAAACACTCATATCAAATATAGAATCTCAGCAATTATAATATTTATTGACTCGAAACACCGGTTATAAAAACCAAGGATGAAACACAACCAAATTTCAGCCCGAGTAAAAATGTATGGGCATATAATACCACGATTTATAGAAACAAGTGGATAAAAGCCTTCCTCAAAAACAAATCTAAGCCAAAATTACCGCAAATTCTTGGTCTTCAAGCCTACAAATCAGATCTAGACTAGTATATGTCAAACAATCCCTGCACAACTTCCAAACCTAAATCAGGTAATACCACACATCAAACACTACCAAAAATATAAATAAAAAGAAAGTATAATTAATTCATATCAGATCTGATCTCGGACAAACATCTCCTTCGACACGTCACTTCCCTCAACACACAACATTGCAACAACGAAGAGATTGAGACAAGGTCCCCTGCTCCAAATAATTTGAAGCTACAGAAAAGGAAGAAGAGTTAGAGACAAGATGTTGACCGTCGTTTCAACAAATTGACGCGACAAGGTCCCCTGCTCCAAACCCTAGGCCTGCTTCGATGGACAAACGGCAGGGAAGGAAGAAGATGGACGAACTCTCGAGAGATTGAGGAATCCAAATAATTTGAAGCTACAGAAAAGAGGAGAGTTAGAGACAAGATGTTGACCGTCGTTTCAATGAGTTGGCGCGGCAAGGTCCCCTGCTCCAAACCCTAGGTCTGCTGCGATAGACAGACGGCAGGGAAGGAAGAAGATGGACGAACTCGCGAGAGGCGACCACTGCTGTGGATTACTCCAAATCAGAAGAGGAGGAAGAAGGCTTTTGGATCAGTGGAATGAGGAGCGGCGGCGGAGGAAGGAGAGCTTGTCCGTTAAATTGTAATATTGCAGAAGTGGATCTTGCCCGTTAAATTTTAAAGGAACGGAGAAGATTAAGTACCATGCCACAGGATCGATCACGAGGGTGGAATGGTAATTGTGACATACGGAAACCCTAAGGGTGCGTTTGGTTCGGAGTTATTCTTGATAACCTTGGTTATCCATCCAAGGTTATCAACAAAAACCTTGTTTGGTTTAGGTATTCGATGATTCCCGAGTAATGTTCCATGCCCGACACGTCAGCAAAAGGATCATCCAACCCGGAATCGAAAAACTTTAGAAAACTAAGGTTTTTCTTGATTCCGGGGTTAACAGTTTTTACCAAAAATACCCTTCGATAAGAAAAAACATGAAAAAAAAAAAGGAAAAAATGTAAAAAAAATATTAAAAAATGTTAAAAAAATTAAAAAATGTTTAAAAAATTTAAAATTTTTTAAAAATAAATAATTTTTTAAAAATAAAAAAATTAATAAAAATAGCAAGAAAGGCGAGCGTCCGGCAGCTCCAAATCCACGCCGTTGGCTGCAGCAGAGAGCGGGCGAGTGGACCCGAAATCAGTTTCAGGCCCGGGGACTTGGAAGGAGTTGAAGTACCCCATGACGATGCTCTGCTCATCAAAGCGGTAATAGCCAATTACACTATTCACCGCGTATTTGTTGACACAGGGAGCTCAGTCAACATCATATTTAAGAAGGCGTTCGATCACCGCACTTGATCGGCCGAGTCAAGGCTCTGCGACAACTACGCCCACGGTTTACTGCAACTGTTCACCTGCTTGACAACCGACTCGCTACCTCTTCCGGGAGAAGAGCACAATGAGGATAAGGACGACAAACTTTGTGGTCGTCGACTCTCCCTCGTCCCTACAACGTTATTTTGGGACGACTGGCTCTCACCTCCAATAAGTCGTCTCAACCTTCCATCAAGATCAAGTTCCCGGAGGACCAAGTGGAGAAATACGGGAGATCGCCTAGCGGTTCGGCGATGCTACATCGAGATGGTCCCATAAGCCAATTCCACTTAACGCGCCCGATCGGTAACATCGAAAAAGCCATCCTTTAATTTACGTTAAAAGAGGCGCAATTCACCCAATCCCGACTCCAAGCCAACCAAGGGCCCGATCCGCCGAGGAGAGAAACAGCATTTATCCAATGCTCAAAGAAATCATGATGTTTTCGGGTTCGTCGATACATGAGCTGCCCGGATTTCACCAAGTATAGCGCAAAGATGAAGCTAAGAAACCACCGACGCCGGCCGGTGAAGGCAAAAAAGAGACTTCAGTAAGCGAGCGTAATGTCAATATCCCAAGTGGCGGAGAAAGTCGAAGTTTACCATACGCGAGGTGCGCTTCCCGAGCCGGTCAAGTAACGTGAGGTTGGCCCCTGCCGCAACAAGTGGAGTATGCATAGATTTTTCGATCTCAACAAAGCTGTCTGAAAGACTTTTATCCTCTACCATGGATAGATCACCGGTGACTTACCACGTATTGTGGACTAATACGCATGCTCGACGCTACATTATCAAGGTCATTACCGTAAGACCAAGAGAAAGTCACCAGGACGATCGTATGTCACATATTGTTATAATGATGCCGTCGATCAAGAATGCAGGGGCAACCA